>NC_056725.1:662033581-662123581 GCF_019279795.1 Protopterus annectens
TGGTGCCGACAATATCAGCTTCAATATTGTCAGCTTTCGACATCATGAAGTAGACCTGGATGGGAGACAGTCAGAAAACTAAGCAAATTGTTATCTAGGAGTCCCTCTGAGTTAAGCACAACGAGTCTGATGTCAATGACCTTGTAAGCTTTTGTGACTTGTTCAATATCTACTCTGTTGTAGAAATACTGATTTTTTTAGCATTTCTCAAACGCTCTGATTGTTCATAGGTTCATAGGTTCATAGGTTCATAGGTTCATACTAGGCTATCTGCCCTAGGGCATTTATAAGCCTAGCCAGAGTGTATTTGGCTTTCACCACCCATTTTAAATTAATTTTGCTATGCCCTTTTTCGAGGTTAGTATACTGTGCCTCTGTCTAACAGTGACACAGAAGTGATACCCGGGGTAAACCTATGATCCCCCATCCACTCATCAAGATTCCTCTTGAAGAGAGTCACTGAGGGACTCTGCCTAACCTGGACTGGGATTTTATTCCAGAGTGAAGGGAGCCTCTGGATTATGAATCTGTCCCTCCAGCATGTCCTATTTATTTCAGTGCTGAGGTTCAAGTCTCTCGAGCGCGTAGCTCGATGGGCTTTGGATTTTCTGAGGTGCAGCATGTCCATTAATTCCGGGTGGTTGGACATGGCTTTATACATCAGGCACAGATTGCCTCTGAGCAGGCGGTATGCCACTGAGTAGAGCTGGAGTTTCTTTAACCGGGCAGCATATGGCATCTGTTTGAGCCCTTTGATCCTCTTGGTGAGGTACTTTTGGGGTCTTTCCAGTTGCTGCAGGTGTCTGGTAAGGTACATCCCAAAAGGGGCATTGTACTCAATTATGGGCCTGATGAGGGATGAGTAAAGAGGCACGATGACCTACCCTGATCTAGATGTGACTCCCTTCATGATTAGGTTTAGGTGGGCTATATAAAATGTTTTTCTAACCACTTTGGCCACATGGTTGTCAAATGAGAGATTGCTATCAACTTGGGTCCCCAGGTCCCTTATTACTTCTTCTGTACTTAATGGATTACCACCTATGTGGTAATTTGTGGACACTTTGTTTTTGCCAAAGGGGATGACTATACACTTTTTGGCATTTAGCTTGAGGCCATGGCTCTGGCACCAGTTGTCTGTTTCTATGAGGCCCTTTTGGAGGATGCTTGTTTCGGCTGGAGAGTCGATTATGGCACCCAGTTTGCAGTCATCTGCGAATGTGGTCAGCCATAGTCCTTCCGTGTTGGCCTGTGCCTCCGAGAAATATATACCGAACAAGAGAGGTCCCAGGACTGAGCCTTGTGAGATGCCACTTGTAACTGGTTTGGAGTCTGACATGGCTCCAGCAATTCTAAACATGTGGGTTCTGTCCTTGAGCCAGTTTGCAACCCATCTAGTGACATAGGGGTTTATATTTAAGCTGGTGAGCTTATCTATAATGCCTGAGTGGGGTATTGTATCGAAGGCTTTTGCGAGGTCCAGGTAGGCTGTGTGGACCACCTTCCCCTCGTCAATGGCCTTGGTGACTGTTTCAAAGAAATCGACCAGATTTAAGAGGCAGGATCTGCCCTTAACAAAGCCGAACTGGGTAGGATCCAGTGTCTGTAGGTCCCCAATATCTTTATTTATGAGGTCCATGATGATCCTTTCCATAGCTTTGCAGACCAAGCTAGTCAGGCTTATGGAGTGATAGTTTTCAGGATCCGTTGAGGCACCACCTTTGTGGAGAGGGACCACTGTTGCTGTACGCCACTCTTTGGGTACATATACTGTGGTAAGGCTGTGATTGAACAGTAGTTTTATGTTTGGGTTTAGCTCTTCTTGGAGTTCATGTAGGACGCAGCCCGGGACACTGTCTGGTCCCATTGATGCTGTGTTTTTTGCTTTGGAGAGGGCGGCTCTTACCTGAGCATCTGAGATGTCAGGGGGGCTGCACTCTGCTGGGATAGATATTTGCCCTTTTGGTGGGGAGGGGGGGAGGCGTTTGTGCCGATCCTGTCAGCTAGGATGTTGGCAATGTCTGTGGGTTCGGTGTATTTTTTGTCATTTTGGACTAATTCTGAGCATATCTGGGAATTCCCACCCAGGTTCCTAACATAACTAAAGAAAGCCTTGTGATTATCCTTAGTGTCCTGTGCAATTTTTCTCTCGAAGCTGGCCTTAGACGATTTTATGAGTGCCCGTAATTTTTTGCTAACACTGATCAGAGATGCCTTCCCTTTTTGGGATTTTGCTCTATCATGTAGTAGCTTCCTCCTTCTATTGTATAGTTTGTTTATGGCTGGGGTCCACCAGACAGGACGTCTGCCTTTGGAGGATTGGGTCTTGGTTTTATTTGGGATTGCATGATCCATGCATTCCTGAAGGTGTTCATAGAATGCGTTTATAAAGGATTCTGCGGTCTGAGCCATATTTTCCACAGGCC
Organism: Protopterus annectens; assembly: GCF_019279795.1. NCBI lineage: Eukaryota > Metazoa > Chordata > Ceratodontiformes > Protopteridae > Protopterus > Protopterus annectens. The sequence goes on from NC_056725.1 coordinate 662,036,008, forward strand.
CGGGGGCTTTGAAGGATTCCACCTCAGTTTTGAGGAATGTGAAATTTGCTTTAGAGAAGTTTTTCACTGTGGTTTTCTGGGCAGGTGGTGGGGTCGGGATGTGAATATCCAGTGAGATTAGTTTATGGTCTGATCTTACCAGTGAGGGATACACTTCTGGTCTGGAGCCTAGAGTCCCCATGTTGGTGATGATCAGGTCCAGTATATTTTCCCCTCTTGTGGGAGTGGTAACAAGTTGTTCCATAGCATCTGAGTTTATAAATTCTAGGAACCTTTGAGCTAGGGTGTTGGAGCTAGAGTAATGCTCCCATTCTACGTTTGGGTAGTTGAAGTTGCCCAATATAATGGTGTTTGGAGAGACCTTCATATTTTCCAGTGTTCTCCAGGAAGGCTGAGTGGGGTTCCTGGGTTTGGGAGGGTGGTCTGTAGCAGGCTATAAACTGGAAGGCAGTTTTACCCACTGTTAGTTGCACATGGATAGTCTCTGATGCTTCGTGCTGTGCCACCAACCTGGAGGTGTGGGTATCTTTGACGAATATTGATACTCCCCCTCCTTTAGTGGTTCGGTCCAAATTTTGGGGCCGAAAAGCATGGTATGAGGTATAACCTGGTAGTGCTGGGGTGCTCTTGGGAGCCTTGAACCAGGTTTCTGTTACTGCACAGATATCGATGTTCTCCATGCTAAGGAGAGTTTTGAGTGCATGCATCTTGAGGTTTAGACTTCTGGCGTTGAGTAGCATTACTCTTTGTTTCTTATCCCTTGTGATACCTATGGAGGTGGGTTTCTCTTTTGAGCATTGCCTAAAAAAGGCACTATGGGGGTAGCAAGAGCCTTTGCCAATATCCGAAAACCCAGGGGTGACAGGTGCAAGCCGTCCCTAGCGAAGCATTGTGGCTTGTTGAGCATGTCATCCCAGGCTGACAGGCATTGGATCCACTTTGAATGACACCAATACTTAAGCCAATTGTTGAAATTAATCATCTTGTCTTCATATTGTGGCATCATTCTTGGTGAGGGTAAGATGCTACTCAAGGTCAGGGTCATACCGGCCTGGGCTACATGCTCAGAGAGCTCCTCTATGTCTCTTTTCATGTAGTCCAGGGAGGTACATCTCAGGTCATTCACACCAGCATGGACAATGACTGAGTCATATTTATACTTGCCTTGGAGTGACCTGAGTGCTTGTGTTATGTGGCTGATCCTAGTGCCCGACAGGCAGCTCACCGTGACCTTCTCCTTGTTCAGCCTGGTGAGCGGGACGTCAGTGTGCCTGATGATAGAGTCACCTATTACAAGTGTATCAGGTGTGTTGTTTAGCCTTAAGGGCTGTGACTGTTCAGCACACTGGCTTTGTGAGCTATGTGTTGCACGTGTTTTGTTTTGGGGTAGCAGTTGCTTGGGTGTCTGCTTTGGAGGTCTCTACTGCTTAGGCAGATTTTTATTTAGAGCATCCGAGTATGTTTTTGTGTGTTTATGTGTTTGGTTTGCTGTCGTGGTAGGTCTATGTGAGACTGGAATTGTAGTGAGTGTGGTTTCCTTCTCCTCCTGACTGGTTACGCCAGTACTGAGTTGAGAGAGCTTAGCCTCCAGTTTGGCTATATGGTTGCATCTCTCACATGTGTTGGAATTTGTTGGGAGGAGGAGAGGGTTGTCTGTGTACAGAAGGCAGTTGTAACATTGCCTCAAGATTCCCAGATTCACCAGCTGGACCGGAAAGGAGATTGACAACTGACCTTTGGACATGCTAGAATAGTATTGGGAATTCCTTTATAATTGAAAAAAGGGCCAATGGGGAACAAGGTACTCAAGGGGAGTTTGTGAGGGTGTAGTGCTTTTAATTTTTTAGTGCTGACTTATATAATTGATTTAGTGAGCAAGTGTCAGGTAACTTAAATGCAATGTGTTACAGGTAACTTAAATGCAAAATGACAAACAGTAACTTTCTTTCAAGTGAAACAAGGAAATAAGTACAGTAAGCAATGCAGATATCACTAGGGATCCACAGAAGCACTGAAAAGCCGCGTTTTAGGTGGAATTAGCGTTTCAGGGAAATAACAAGCAAACAAGCATACAAACAAAGCTAGATTCAGCTGGCCTAGATCTAGTCTATGCTACAGCAAACAAGGTGTACGAATGTCAGTAAGAAACAGTTCAAATATGCAGGCACTATAAGCCTTTAACCAGAAATTCCCAGCTCAGAAGGGCAGAGTCCAGCCTCTCCTCCCACAAGAGTGCAGACCACAAACCTTCTTATTGTAAAATAACTGGCCTGAAGCCCAAGTGCTTAAACCAGAGCTAATACACTATTAGAATAACAGACACTGAACCCTCAATCAGCAGTTCCCAACTTAGAAGGATGTAAGCTACCTGTCCTGCCACTACAGTGCAGACCACAAACCTTCTTAATGTAAAACAACTGGTCTGAAGCCCAAGTGCTTAAACTAAAAGGCTTAGAATGAGTTACATCAAGCAGTAATAAATACAATTGAGTACTTTTAAGATGATGCAAAAGCAAAATAAAGTATGAAGAAACACAAATACAGTAAAAGCAGATAAAACATTTTTTTTTTGAGTGAGTAAATGAGATGGGCCCAGGAGGAGTATCCAAGTGCAAATTTACAAGAGGGGCAGGCAGTTTCAAAGCCACCAAGATTAACACCAAGACAAAAACAGGGAGGGTGGGTGGGAACCTACTGAAAACAGAGTCACAACTTCCAGCTAGATATTGCTTAATGCAACACAAACAAATTACTTTAAATCGTGTATTATTTGATAAAAGTGCAGATAAAAATTTGCTTAGCTTCACTTATGCGTTCAGTTGATTGCATGCAGGTCTTAGCCAGCCAAAGCTTACAGTTTAAACAGAAAATAATTCACTGTACCACTTGTATAAGACAGAAACTGAATAACAATGAAGGAAACTACCCCCACTTATCATGAAAATGCCATCACCCTTGTCTGCTTTCACAATCCTTCTTGTTTTGTCTTCACGGAGTTCATAGGTTCATAGGTTCATACATAGGTACTAGGCTATTGGCCCTAGGGCCTATATAAGCCTAGCCAAAAATGTACCCTGGCTTTCGTCACCCAAGAAAATTATTTTCCTGTGCCCCTGTCTAGCAGAGCCACAGAAGTGATCTCCGGGGTGAATTTCCTATCTCCCATCCAATCATCAAGATTTTTTTTTGAAGAGTGCTAATGAGGAGCTCTGTTTGACATAGATAGGTAGTCTTTTCCAGAGTATGGGAAGTCTCTGGGACAGGAATCTATCCCTCCAGCATGTTCTGTTTATTGTGGTGACAAGGTTTAGGTCTCTAGAGCGTGTAGCTCGGAGGGATTGGGATTTCTTTAAGTGGAGCATGTCCAGCTCTGGGTTTGACATAGCTTTGTATGTTAGGCAGAGATCACCTCTGAGTAGGTGATATGCGACGGAGTAAAGCTGGAGTTTTTTGAGACGGTCTGCGTAGGGCATCTGTTTGAGGCCAGCAATCCTCTTTGTGAGGTATTTCTGTGGCCTTTCCAGTTGTCTTGTGAGGTACATACCAAAAGGGGCGTTATACTCTATAATAGGTCTAATGAGTGATGAGTAGAGGGGAACAATTACCTCTTTTTTTCTGGATGAGTCATTTTAAAGAGGACAGTTCTTCTTGTGTGAGGTTATAAAATTTCATCTTGCAAGGTTTTTGTGCAAAGAAAACACTCACTCACTCAACCAACAGCTTTTCTTCCTTGCATTGGGATGTAGCAGAAGGACAATATACACTTTTGCAATAATACAGCACCCTTTTTTCAGCATTACATGATTAGTAACAGCCTAATATACAGCACACATTACCATGATTACTAACTCTTGAGACTAACTGTCACAACCTCTAACCATGAAAAAACATAGCAGCACTGCACTTTTAAGAACAGAACAGTTCATTTACAGATTATACATCACATACTGACTTAGTAACTATTACTTCTGTCCACAGAAATGGTCACACAGACCACAAACATCAATACAGCTATGAGGAGCAAACCAAACCACACTACTCATACATCAGTACTTGAAAGGCATTCACATAGTGCTTCACACACACACCAAGATTAAAAACATGTCACTCATGTTAAAAACAAACAAACAAACAAACAAACAAACAAACAAACAAACAAACAAACAAACAAACAAACAAAAAACAAGTGACATTAAATCCCCCCCCCATCACTAGAAGTCAGCATATTTCCCCTCTTCAAGCAGAGGTCTCATACTTTTAATCCACAAACATCACCGCACCAATCAATTATAGCCATATAGACTATATCCATGTCAGGTAATTGATTTTTATCACATACATTGTCATATATATAGCAGCTCTACAAAGCTAACTCAATAACCTGACACACAATGGAGAAGAAAAGTATACAATCTCACTTTACCCCCATATGCAACACTGGTCATAGTCACCCACAATCTACCACAGCCACTTATAGTCAATAATTTTCAAAAACAAACCACATTAATGACCATCTCACCCACATAACGAAAAACCTGCACATAGTAGCCAAGAGGGACATGCAGTACCCAAAAACAAAGAGGGACATGCAGCATCCCAAGTAACAGTAGTGCACAGTAGGGAAAAAAGTATATACAACAAATACTTAAAGCTTCAAAACAGTTCTGTATAAACTACAGACTGTGCGATCTCCCATATAAGAAAACATGCATGCAGACTTCATGCTACCCCTTGTCATTCTCACTAGCCCCCAGGACAGGTATTCCATTAGCAGGCATTTTATAAAGGATAATAAGTCTGAAACTCAATGACTTGATAGAAAACCAAGTTTTAAGGGTAAACACACCAAACAATAATGCACAAAGCAAAAACATATGTTGCAAATTCTGCAAGACCCCCCCCCCCCCACACACACAAATTCAAATTCAGGAGAAATTACTCTTATATTTTCTAGAACAAAGGATATGAAGCACACCAAAAAAGGCCCTAGATGAAAAATATGGGGTTAAAACTCAGAAGTTCCAGAATATTTGTCCCCACCATCCTGAATCACTCACTCTCACATTACACACACACACACACACACACACACACACACACACACACACACACACACACACACACACACACACACACACACACACACACACACACACACATTCAGGAACACATCGGATATTATAGTTATGTTATGTGAAGGAATGCAACAATAGTAAGAGGCAAATACATGGATGTTATGGAGTACATCACCCCCCCTAACTTTCAACTTTAATCAACAATCAGGCACCAAGTCAAAAATAATTTGGGGACAAAGGCAAACTCATAGTTTCTATAGTAGTACACAAGTGCTTTTCAGTCTTAGGCCCTCCGCTCCCCCATTTCCTCAAAAAAACTTTGCTTACACACCCAACATCACACATTACTTCTCAGCATACCTCTCAGATGTCCAGATTTTTGTCTCCTATTTTGTTTTTCTCCAAATAAAAGTTGCGGTTTTCTGGCACATTATAGAACACTGAAGTAACTAAATGATGACAATTGTTTGAGTTTCAGATGTCATGTCATTCAGAAAATGCATTTTAATGCAAAACCTGCTAATCTAGTAGCTTTAGGTTTTTAAGAGTAAAATTTAAAATTGGTCCCTTTGTCCCCCCATTGATTTTAGTTTTGTCCAGAGTTCTTGCTCTTAGAGATTAAGAAGTATGCTTCTAAGTCTCAGCCCCTCACAAAATAAAAACTTACATTTTGCAGTTTCTTGTTGGGCTGCTAATCTTCTTTTCCCCACTTCAACCTGATGGCCACCTGATCTTGACGCAGAAGTGATGAGAGTTTGCTGCAACCAATCATGCTTCACTGAAGTAGACCTAAAAGATTGAGGTTTTTCTCTGATGTCACCTCCTGGTTGCAGTAAGTTTTCCAGAAAAAAAAAACTTGCTGATCTGTAAGCCTGCAGACAATCAGGACCTGTTGCATTGCAGCTTTTCGGCAATGTCACTTCCTCAGTAGAGAAGTATAAAAAAATTAAAAAAATAAAAAAAAAGTCCACAATTTCCGTAAAGCAAATAATCTCAGTGTAGGGAGCCTGGCACAAGAGAAAACCACCCATGGTACGACCACATCTTAAAGCCTTTCTAGCAGTGAGAGAGTGGGGGCTCCCCATGGACACAGGTTTAGTGGGTGCCTAATGAAAACAAAAAGTTTGACACAGGGAAACAATAGTGTAAAAGCAAGGAGGGCGAGTAAGAAAGTAGCAAAAATGTCATGGTGGCTAGAAGAGAAACAGTGGAAAGGAAAGGGGGCAACAGTTGGGAAGATCATGGCAGAAGAGAGAGAAGAGAAACTTTGAACACAGAAGAGAAAGGAGCTAAGAGAGTGGGATAGGGGTGAGCAGAAAAGGAACAGACTGAGAAGGGGGTGGAAAAGAACAGCAGGATACAGATAAAGATGAAGAAGGATGATGTTATTATTAAGGGTGGGATAGAAGTTGTAATAGATATTTTGTTGAAATATAACGCTGTTAAGATGTATGATAGCAAACCTCGTCCAACACTGAATTTTATGGACTTTGAATACACCCATGATTTGTAAATGCACTCTGCAGTCCACCTAGGTTAAAAAAAATACAGACCTGGACATTTTGAAACAACAGTTTATTTTGATGTTTGTAAATAAAGCCATCCGTTACTAATCAGAAGCTATGTCAAACAAACTAATCCTAATTTAAAGCAGGGAGAATATTTTTCATAGAGCTGTTGCTGGTTCATATGAATGGGAACTATCACCCTCCTTAACCCCACTAATTTGTAAACTGTTACTTTTTTGTTTAAAATGACTGGAGAATGCATGATTATGTAATTGAAACAAATGAGATTGCATTTTAAACTGTAACATGAGCATGACTTCCATTCAGCAGATTTGAGAAGGTTGAAGGCAGCACATTCAAAATCTGACAAGAGACTTTAAAGACTCCCTGTGGGATGCACTGTTAGCGATGCTGGGTGGGCAGATTGATCTGATAAGGGAGATGATTTTTCTAAGGTATGATACAGAATCAGAATTGCCTATACAGGGTAAGGCCTTGCTGTGTCTAATAATGGTGGCTGCTAAAAAAGCAATTACTAGAAAATGGAAATCAAAATCTAAAACAACTATACTGGAAGTAGTGAATATAGTAACTGAGATAAAACAACTGGAACTGAGATCTTTAGAAAAAGGGTAGGAGCAAACTACAAAGGAAAAAGATGTAAATTGTGGGAACAATACATACAAGGGAGGAATGAGATCTACAAGTTGGCAGGACTTAAATGAGCTATGTAACGTTTTACTGAAAATGTTTTGGTATATAAGTGATGTATAATGTTTGCAGTTGGGAGTGTGTCAGTATGGTTTGCGATGTGAAATGCTTGCGACTATCACTGTGTCAGTGCGGTTTGTTTTCATTGATATAAATGTATGATTGCATAGGTAGTAAGTGATGGTTTGATAAAGATGTTTCTTGTTTGAAAGAGGCAATAATTGAATAATTTATGCAGTATTGCTTAGGTTATATAACAATATATGTGAAGTACAGTGTTTATGTTAATTTAGTTTGATTACTTTTACATGAATGTAAATTTGCCTGTGAGACAAGTGATAATTCAATAAAGGTGTTTGAAAGAAAAAAAAAACAGATTTCTGATCATTATTTTGAAAGTAAGCCGTGGTGGTGCAGTAGTAGCATTGTCGCCTCACAGCAAGAGGTTCTCACATTCAATTCTCGGCTGGAGCGCCTTCTGTGTGGAGTCTGCATGTCCTCCCCACGGTCGAGTGGCATTCAAAAGACATGCGTGAATGGGCGTGCCTTCGTTGAAGGTAGGGCATCGAGCTGGCACCTCGGCACCGTAAAAGTCTACTGCCAATCATTAGTGGACTGGAGTTCTGCTGTGGCGACCCCTAACCGGGAAAAGCTAAAAGAAGAACATTTTGAAAGCATGATGCTAGTTACTTTTTCAAGCTACTGTTTTTTTTTATTTACTGAATTATTTAAGCTATTGATTGTATTTGTGGCAGAAACTATGTAACATTACAGAAACTGACTGTACACATCATCCTTTGTGAAAAATAATGAATGCCACAATTGTTGGTCATGAAGTCAATCCCACAACTCCACAAACAACACTTGGGGTTACTCCTCTCCATAATTTCTATTATAAAAAGTATATGGATCAGGGCAGAGTCAAATCATGATCAAACAGGGCCCTAAGCAGGGTAATGGACCTGCCCCCCCTGCAGCCATACTAATATTCCATTACTTGGCTATCTTTCTCCGATTACCATAAAGCACTGTTTAAAAGTGTTTGTGTACATACTATTTTCCCCTTTAATTTCCAACGATCACAATGATTTAGATTTGTTTAAAAAAGGTTTTACATCAAAACCCTGACAGACATTTACTAAACAAAAAAAAACAGAACGCTCACATTGAAACAAACTTAGCATGACCAGCAGTAAACCTCTGTTCCCTCAAACCTCACATTTACTGAAAATGCATCTATCAGTTCATTAAAGCAGAAGAGATGTGTTGGGATTCATAGTCAAATTTTTTCTTGAGGTGGAATCTATTGCTCGCACTTGGTTATAAGCCAAGATGAACAGTTGGGGTAGTTCATTTATATGCTTAATTACGTAAAAACACATTAGGATGGATAGCAGCAATACAAAATATAAACAAACTGATTGACTGACAGACTACACAGACATACATGCTTACATCTCAACATTTTACTACAAAATGGCAATCAGGCTCACACGTGCTCAGTATTGATACACATCCAGACACGGATAACCAGAAAAAATTTGCTCGATGGCACACTGGAAGACTTCACTGGCAGAATTTATCCCAAGTGGCATTCCCAAAAAACTGTACCTGCAAAAGGGAGTACCGAAACTGGTTAGTAATGAAGATTATCAGTCAAGCAAAATTTGCCAAAATTAACTCTTTGCATCCAAGATAGAAAAAACAGTGGTATTTGGCATAAGAGCAGCAGCTTCTTTGACTATATGCATTGGATGATGAAGTCTTTTTAGTGCCTTATTCAAATCTCTTGGATCAATACATATTCTGATACCATCTGAGCTTTTCTTGAGAGCTATGACCATGGAAGATATGCATTCAATAGGGTCATCAAACAGATCATACCTTGCTGCACCATTTTATCTAGCTCGGCTTTGACTCTGTTCTGCATAGCTACTGGAAGTTTCTGGGCTGGTCTGACAACTGGGCTGACCGCTGGGTCTAACTTCATGGAGTACACAGATGGGAGTTTGCCTAGTTTATCTTCGAAAAAATCAGCATAAGTAGAGAAAATAGACTGGTCAAAATTAGAATAGTGGTCTTTCAAGCTTACGTGGTGGGCTTCCTTAATAAATAAAAGCAGTCCCATTTTCAAGCTGTCTCTGTGGCCTAATAATGACTGTACTTGCCTTTTGACCACACAAAATTGCAAGTCATAGCTGTTCCCAGAAGAATAACATGAAAGCACTGCTGAACTTTCAGTTTGAATTTCTTCACCACCAAAAGCAACAAGCTTCGCGCACTTTGCCAAATCAAGTTTCTCACCAGCACACACTCTAGCAAATGTGTCTGCCGACATAACATTGCACTTTGAACCTGTGTCAACTTTGAGCTCTATAAAATACTTCATTCTTTGCCAATAAATCTACTGCATTGACTGTTTCCTCAAGCACTGACACACAATCAACATAAAGAGTAGGGTCACAGCTTTCTAATTGATCAACCTGTCATTTTGAATGTTCTATTTTAATAAAAGAATGTGCCTCTTTTGATTTACAAACTCTTTGGAAACTATTCCACTTTTTACATCTGTGGCATTGCTGACCAAAAGGTAAGCACCTTTCTCTTTTAGATTCATGGCTACCACCACACTTATAGCAGTTGACTAATAGGCTAGGTGAGGCTACATGCTTTGAGTTTGCTGACTCACCCTTGTGCTTCACTGAGACTGTGCACACTCTGGAATTTGCTAGAAAGCTATGGGGTATACCAGTGACTGTTGCAGGACTCACAGTTGCTGTTATATGCTTGGGCCTGTTTCTTTTAACCACATGCTGCGTACTATCAACATTGGCTTTAGAAGATACTGGAAACATGCATTTCTCATTTGTAAGCATATTTATGTGCTTTTCTGTGAGCTCATAACAGTGGCCTTATTCAAAGTTAAATCACTAACATGAAGCAAAATCTTTCTCATCTTTAATACCACACATAAGTCTGTCTTTTATTAACTCATCCCTTAAAACAAAATATATGCACATTTTAGCTTTATTTCTCAAATCAGTTATATATGCTACAAATGTTTCCCCAGACCTTTGATCTCTTGTGTAAAATAAGTGCATTTCCATTGTAATACTCATTTGGGGGTTACACATTTTTCTAAATTTACGTTTAAAGCACTTGGGGTCTTCCCTTGCGTCAGCCAGTACCACTATATGGCAGTTTTCCATCTCCTGCAAACACAGCAGGTGCATACACAAATGAACATTCTCTTTCTATGGCTTCTGGGCCAGCTAAATTAAGCAGAATAAATGCATTTGTACTATCATCTTTATCAGAAAATGCAGCTTGTATGAAAATATCATACTCTTGCTCAAACATTCTCCAGTTCTCTGCAATATTATTATCAAATACAAGAGTAGCAGGTTTTTGAAATGCCAACAAAGTATGCTTAAACACAGTGCAAATATGACCCTTGCAATTATATATGAGCATGCACACAGAGCCAGTACTTGTAATAACATTCAAATGCACAATAAACTCTACTTTACTTTGTGAAATATACTTTGAAAATGGCGTATTTTGCAAATTAACTGTACTGCAATACTGCACAAACTTGCAAACACTTCATAACACCTTGGATATCTCATATAGCTTTAATTAACATGAAAAAGTAGCATATAGTGAAAAATGTGGTAGTTTTCCCTTTTTTATACATTTTATGCAATTTTGACATTATTTCAAACATTTTCATAATTATTTCAAATATGTTGGTGAATATGTCGCAGTTTCGGAAATTTTGTTTATTTAGAAATTCGTTTTGAGCATTCTGAGTACTTTGTTTTATATTTTCTGAATAGGAAATCATTTAAGCAAGTTTTAATACCTTGAATTCGTTTCTGACCTGTTTTGTGAGTTATACATGTAGTAAGGATGAGCCATACCTCTATATTCCTCCAACATTTTATTTATTTTATTTATTTATTTTACATTTGTTGACCGGGCTAATCTAGCTGGATATATGTCCATTTCCAGTAGAGGCCTGGGGAGAAAAGCTCCACACATTTCAAATAAAGTTCACATCTACAGAAATACATATTTAGAATACAAATACATTTTCTGTAAAGAAAAGAGAAATAATATGAGGTTGCAAATTTATAAAGTACATGTAAAGAAGGCTACACATATTTGACTAGACTTAGTATAATTAAATGAAGTTACATTTAATTGTTGATAAAGAATAATAGCTAAGAAAAGAAAATCTAGTTCAGATGTAGATAAGAAAGGAAGATAAAGGAAAGTGAAATGGAGAAGCAGTTAAGTAACACATCTAGAAGTAATATGTGGCATTTTTTAGAGAATAAAGTAATAAGTAAGACTGTGATAGAGAGGAAGCGTAGTAGTAGTTAAGATTAAATAGTTTCAGAGATGAGAAGGTAGGCTGATTCAAGTTATAAGGGATAAGTTGGTCAGTCAGGTTTAGAAGAGGGGCACATCCAATGTGTTTTCAGGAACAGTTTCAGTTTATTTTTAAACAGAGTAATAGAGGGAACTGTGGTAAGTTCAGAGGGAAGTAGGTTCCAGGTTTTTCCAATAGAATTAGAAAAAAGAGAGTCTCCAGCTCTATTGTTTTATTTATTGACATATACAAGATTTTTTTGTGAAGATTTTAGGGATTTCAGGTTATCATAGGGGTGAATAAGGTTAGATAGGATGGGTGTTTTGGCAGGTTGATAAAGTATTTTGTGGACGATGGCCAGTTGATTAAATTTCAGCTGCTGCTGTAGTTCAAGCCACCCTAGATGCTTTAGATTAATACAGTGGTGTGTTCTGTATGGGTTACATGTGGCAAATATGGCTATGCTATTATAGGAGTTTTCTAGTTTCTTAAAGTTATTTTTTGACAGATTGGTAAATATGGGTAAGGCATAAAGAAGGGTGGAGATTAGATGGGTGTGGGCAATAGTTATTCTAGTTGCAGAAGTGAGGAAGGATTTGATCCTATAAAGAGAGCCTATTTTTTATTAGTAGTTTTCAGAATGTTGTTGATATGGGCACCAAAGTTTAGGTTATTGTCTATGGTGATACCTAGTAGTTTGGTAGTTAGATCTTGGGATATGAGTGTACCATCATTGGATGATACAGTGAAGTCTATTGGGGGAGATTTACTAGTATGTGTAAAAAGGAGAAGTTTAGTTTTTTTAGGGTTTAATAGGAGACAGCGTTTTGTAAACTATAGTTCTACAAAGTTAAATATGTCTTGTGAAAAGGAGTGAAGTTCAGATACAGATGTGGCTGAGCATATAAGTGTGGAGTCATCAGCGTATTGTATACATGTAGCTTGGGGAACTACTTGGTGAAGGTCATTGATGAATATAGAAAACAGGAGAGGGCCCAGTATGGAGCCTTGAGGAACACCAATATTAATAGGTAGATGGGTAGAAAGAACGTTGTTCCAGAGCACAGCTTGATGTCTGTTATTTAAGTAGGAATAAGTGGGTCGAGAGACAGAGATTTGAGAATGTTTATGAGTATAGTGTGATTTACCATGTCGAAAGCCTTGGACAGGTCTATGAAAAGTGCAGAGGAGAGCTTGTTAAGATTACGGTTGTTATTGATAGTGTCAATAAAGGAAAGGAGGACAGTAGTTGTGCTATGGGAAGGTCGAAACCCATGTTGAGAGTTGGAAAGCAGGTTATTATGGAGAAGGTGGTCAAGAAATTGCCTGTGGATACATCTTTCCATGATCTTAGATAAAGGAGAGAGTAGGGCTATGGGACGATAGTTGGAGAGTTCAGTGGAGTCTCCCCCTTTATGAAGGGGAATAATATGAGAGACTTTCCAAAGTTTGGGGATATATCCTTCAGTGATGGTTCTACTGATGAGAATGGAGATGGGGTAAGCAATAGATTTGGCTGCTATCTGTAGGTATTCTGAGGGTAGTCGGTCAGCAGAAGGAGTGCATGGTTTTAGTTTTTGGATAAGGGTGAGAATAAATGCTGTGGGGACAGGTTGGAAGAGAAAATGAGGAGGTGGGTTAGAGTCAGAATTAGATGTTGTTATGTTTTGAGGAGAGAGCTGACAGGCAAGAGTTTGAATTGCTTTGGTGAAAAAGGTGTTAAAGGTGTTAGCAGTTTGTTTAGGATTTTCTTTGTCAGTGCCTTGAGGGTTAGGTGTGATAGATTGACTTGGATGTAATAATTGATTAATGCTTGACCAGAACTTTTGAGGTTTATTCTGGTGGGTCTGCTGAAATTGTAGGTAATAGTTTTTTTTATCAAACAATATAGCTTTTTTTGTTTCATTTCTCAGTTGTTTGTAGTTTTGGAGGTCAGCATGGTTTTTAGTTAAGCGTGATTTATTCCAGTATTTATTTCTGAGATGGATTTTTTGCTTGGTTTCCTTAGTAAGCCATGGAGCAGATTTAGTTCTTATCCTGATAGGATAATAGTAGATAATAGCTGGAGCATGGTGGTTGAGTATGTTTAGGAAATGAGTATTAAAGTAATCAACAGCTTCATCAAGAGAAAGGTGTTTTAAGGGGGACCAATTACATGCTTTAAGTTCACTTAGGAATAGATCTAAGTTGAATTTTTTCTTGGTTCTAATTGCCCTAAATATGGGTTGAATTGGTGGATTGGTTTTGAGCCTGATAATGTAGGTTAGTGAGTGGTCGCTTATGTCATCAAGGAGGGTTCCGGCTTCATAAGTCTGGGGTTGATTATTAACGAGTATCCAATCTAAGGTGCTTTCTTTCTTATTATTCTTGTTTATTCTAGTAGGGGAGGTAATAGTTTGGGTGAACCCATAGAGATTAATATGACTAGTGGGGCAGTTGTTATTGCAAGAATTCCAATCTATGTTAAAATCGCCTAGGATTATGGTTTCTTGGGGAAGGTTTAGAGATAACCAACAAAGGATGTTTTCAATGGTAGTGATGTTATTACCTGGAGGAACATAGATGCAAATAATATAGATAGATTTGACTGGGTTTAGCTCAAACTTGGTAATAAGTATCTCAGCATTTGAGTCTTGAGGAGGTTTTTGGTTAAAGATGGTTATTTGAAAATCAGATTTGAAAAGAACAGCTACTCCACCACCTTTCTTGGTTACACGGTCAAGACATATGATGTTGTAACCAGGTGGTAAAATTTCATTGTCTTTTGTTACTGGTTTTAACCAAGTTTCTGTTAGACAAATAATATCAAATGAGTAGAGTTCCAAGAGAGCATGGAGTTGTGTTATTTTATTATTAATGCTACGTGTGTTGAGGTGAGCTATTAAGAGTGAGTTTGGAGGTTTTTTAAGTGGGTGAATGGTAGAGGGGTTTGGGTTAATGAGTTGAGTGGTAATGGAGGTGTTTTGGCCTGGGTTTGGATGAATATCTCCATCCTTTAGGGAGTGGAGTAGTGTTAGATATCGATTATTAGTGTATTTACTGAGAAGAAATGGATACCTTCTGGAATTAGGGAAGTTATATCTAATGTGTGCTGTCCTATGGTATTTAGGTAATAGATAGTTAGGTATGGATGTAATGTTGAAATGGTCAGTGTGAGAGGCTAGTGAAGAAGAGGTAGATTGTTTAGTAGGGTATAACAAGTTTGTATATACTGGGTGCTCATAGGAGGTTAACAGGTAGGCAAGAGTTAATGGAGGTAGAAGTGTAAGTATGAGTAACATTTGTAAGTGGATTATGGTGGAGGGTTTATTTATAGACATGGTAGATATAAATTATAACTATAGGTGCAGTGGTAAAGTTAGTGGGGTCAGGAAAGGTAAAAGAGAGAGATGGGAGAGATAGGAAGTTGTTGAGAAAAAAAGGTGGGAAAATAGAGAAGATTATGTGATGGAAGTGTGACTGTGATAGGTGAAATGGAGAAGGGGTATGGTTTGATAGGTATAAGGTTAGGACCTTGGGGTGGGTGAGATTTGGGGGTAGGGCAGGGGAGCAGAGTGAGCCCGCAGGGCGAATGGAGCGGGTTAGAGCAAGTAAAAGATGAGATCCCAGAGACAATCAGAAAGCTACCGATTGTAGAGGAGCTCTAAGTAATTCCAGGTGAGTGGGAAGTATTAGTACAATAATTAGTTAACAGGGGATAGTAGAGAGGGGAAAGGGAATATAGCTAACAAAGGGGGCAGTAATACAAAAGAGGAGAAAAATTAAGAGAAAATAAGAAGTAATGAGGGATATAATACTAGTGAAGAGAAAAGGATTTTAAAAAGCCTAGTTAAGGGTGCCACCTGATGGACAACAGCTTGAATTACAGCTAGTTGGCAAAGTAGAAATAAAGAAGAAAAAGTAGGTCAATTAATAGAACCAAGGCTAGATAGATTAAAAGTAAGGTGAGATTTAGAACTGGCTGCTGGGAACCTGGCTCAGGAGGGAGACTTATAACATTCACTACTTGTTTTTATGTCATAAAGAACAATTCTGTGCACAGTTTTATCAGTGGGTCAATGTACTTTCTTTTACTCCTTAGTAGGGAGGGATTTAGAGCACAGGATAAAGGATTCTTAGGGATGCAGATGAAATGGAAGTCTTTATTGACCAGGCAGGTAGATTCCCAAGTTCTTAAGGCAGAGAGGAGGTTGAGAGTTTATTTTACTCCTTAGTAGGGAGGGATTTAGAGCACAGGACAAAGGATTCTTAGGGATGCAGATGAGATGGAAGTTTTTAGTGAAAAGGCAGGTAGATTCCCAAGTTCTTAAGGCAGAGGGAAGGTTGAGAGTTTCTTTTACTCCTTAGTAGGGAGGGATTTAGAGCACAGGACAAAGAATTCTTAGGGATGCAGATGAGATGGAAGTCTTTAGTGACCAGGCAGATAGATTCCCAAGTTCTTAAGACAGAGAGGAGGTTGAGAGTTTCTTTACTCTCATTAACATTAACTGAGTGCCACTTGGTCTTGAATCTGGATCCCATTCTGACACCATGTCGCTTGTCCTTGGTTATGTCAAGACAAACAGGCGGGGGTAGTTTGTTTAAATGCTTTATTACATAGAAACACATCAGGATGGATAGCAGCAATACAAAATTTAAACAAACTGATTAACTGACAGACTCCACAGACATACATACCTACATCTCAACAGCTTACTACAAACTGCAGTTAGGCTTGCACATGCTCAGGATTTATACTCATGTTCAAGCCCATGGAAAGCTTCCTAAGTGCATACATACAAACATACATATTGAGCTACAAAATCTAAATATAAACAGGCTCTATAATAAAACAAAAAGATGCTACAAAAGCTGTTGCACAACTGGACAAGAAATTCAGACCCTGACCAAAACAAGCAAAGCCAGATATGAGGTAAAAATAGCCACCCATGGAAAGAGTAGCTACAAAGCCTTCTTTAATTATGCTAAAAATATCAGAAACAAAGCCCTTCACTGTGCAGATTTAACAGTAAATGGTATCAGTGCTCATAACCAGTGAACATAGTTCTTCTTCTAGTAGACAACTTTAGCTCAGACTTAACCCCCCAATATTCTCATCTCATCTAACCACACATACACCCCCCTACAAGCACACACGCAGACACAGACAAACACACACACACACACACACACACACACACACACACACACACACACACACACACACACACACACACACACACACACACACACACTCATATCTCTCAAGAACAAGTACTGAAGGTGTTAAGGTCAAGAACACTACATCTGTGCGACCAGATAACATACCAGCCTGCTTAATGGTCAAACAGAAACAACTTGTCTAATCTCCTACAGAAGCTATTCAATATCTGCCTCAAAACAGACTTTGTGCCTGATGAGAGGAGAACAGTAAAAGTCACTCCCGTGCACAAACACATTGCTTCAAAGGAACAGGGTAATTATAGAACCTTAAGCCTGAGCAGTCACATAGGTAAGACTATACAAAGGATAATTATGGAATTAGTATAAAAAGATATAGAAAACTTACATTCTCTTGACCCAACCCAATTCACATTCATCAAGGGCAAATTCTACCTACTTAACCTGATCGACGTCTTTGAAAGAATAGCAAAATAATGCACATTGTATATATGGACTGTTCAAATGAGTTTGATACCATCCCATACTCTTCTATCATAAATAAACTCTCCCATCTGAATGTTTGCAGATGTTGGCAATGAACTGTCACTATTTATCCACTGTTGTAAGGAAGTCCTTTTGCATTGCACACAAAAGTATTACTTCTAGATCTGGGAATGTAGGTGTTCCACTGTACTTAACATTTATTAGGCAAATCACTGAGTATAATGTCCCTTTGGTATGTACCTTTCCAAACACTTGTCACAACTGGAATCACCAGAATACTTTCTTAAGTAAAAAAAATCAAGGGTCTAAATCATAACAACTTAGCAGACCATCTCAAAGCCTTGTTCCTTTTGTTTGTGTTATACAGGTCACTGAGAGGTGACATCTGCCTTACAGGTAGAGCTTCAACAGACCCTCTTCTGTTAGACGTATTACACATTTGCAAGTTCAGTGATATCATAAAACCTCCTCAAGGGATCTCAATCTCATCTGCAAAAGAAATATAACTTGCTGGGGGAATAAATTTGTATCACAGTGAATACCACTTCTGTGGAGCCATCTTTCAATCCACGTAAAAATCACTCATGTACATAGGAAACATGTACATTTCCCAGCATATCTTTGTTTGGCCTATTTCTGGGTTACTTGTATGCAAAATATAAGAGCTAGAATCTACCATGGGAATGTAAATCTTAGTAAGCTCCTACAAGCCTAAATAATATTTGTGTCAAGGGTGCAGGAATTCAATGGACACATGCGTAACATATTTGGTATCAGCTTTGGATAGCCCACCAGACAAAAGTATCCATTTCAGGGACAGCACAGGAGCACTGTCTAGTGGAGAGGTTTGGTCAGAATCAGACAGTAGTAAATGAAGGCTGAGAGAATCAAACCCCGCATTACAAGAAACAGCTAATTCATAGGTGTTTACTAGGCTAATAACCACAAGGGCCTTTTTAAGCCTAGCCATGTATCCCGAATCTTTGGCAAGTTCTGGTACCCTTTGTAAGTGTAAGCAGGGGTTTGGAAGGTGAAACATTTAAGCAGGGGCTTGGGAGATGAGCCATTTACAGACTGCCAGTGTCCATTAGACACTTGAATTGAGGTAGGGAGGAACTCTGTTTCACATGGATGGGGAGCCAGTTCCAGAGAAGGGGTAGTCTCCAGGATACATACCTATCTCTCCAGCAGGTCCTATTTATATCACAGGCAAGGTTTAAGTCTTTAGAATGATAATTCTGAGTTGTTTTGTTTAGTTTGATAAGAGTGCTTTTAGCCTGTTGGGTGCTGCACCTCCGAATTTTTGCCATGATTTTATTTCTTCTGTTATACAGCCTGTTGATGTTGTGATTCCACCATGGTGGCTTATTTCTTGAGTTAGTTCTGTACTTATTCCTCGTGGGAACAATTGTCTCTATGCAGCTATTAACATGCTATATAGGGTTTCGGTGAACAGTTCTGTGTAGGCAGTAGTGTTCTCAGGGTTATTGGGGGCTTGGAATTTTGCCAGGTTATCACTTAATAGTTAGTCTTAGAGTAGTTCCTGAATATTTCCAGGGTTAGCTGGGGTTCTAGGTTTTATTTTTACTTTAAAGGAGACCATTTTATCGCCTGACCTTACTAGAGAAGAAATTACATGTGGGTGTGAGCAACACTCTCCCATATTATTGAGGACCAGATACAGTACAGTTGCATCACTTGTTGGTGTATTGACAATCTGATCCTGGGAGTTTGTGTTTACAAAGTCCAGGAATCAATGTACATTTGGTGTTGTGTATAATTCCCAGGTAATAGTGGGGTAATTAAACTCGCCCATGAATATAGTATTGGGTTGTATGGTGAGTATTTCCAATAAGTTTAAATGTATGGTATGGGTTTCCGGGGTCAGAGAGGGGGACCTAAAGCTTGCAAGGAAGTGGTACTGGATTTGGTCTATGGTGATATGAACATGGAGAAGCTGAAGTACATTGCCTGTTTGACCAGCCTTGAGGTGTTTTTATTTCTGATGTGAATCGAGATACTTCCACCTTTAATCCATGTCTGTGTAATAGTTGGTCTAAATATGTGGAAGGCATTATAGCCTGTTGACGTGCTCTCTGAGGCTTTAAACCATGTTTCAGTGACTGCACAAATGTTAGAATTCTGTAGGGTGAAGAGATATTCTAGGGAGTGGAGCTTTTTGTTTAGACTCCTAGCACTGAGCAGTAACACACTTAGATTTTCTTGGTTTTGATTTGCTATGTTGGAAGTACTTTCAGTTTGGCATTGACTTATTAATAGCTCATAGCCTTACTATCTGTAACACAGTGCATTTCACACCAGTGTGCTTGGAAAACACAAGCTAAATTAAAAAACAAAATCATGATTAAAATATTAACGTTAAACTTGTAGACTTCTTGCTGTCTAGTTTATTCACAGTCAAATAATAAACACACTGTCAACAGTCAGCAAAACAAGGAAACTGTTTACTTCAGTTGATTCCTTCCTTTACTTCATAACTACTCTGGGATGCAAGAATCACATACACACACACACACACACACACACACACACACACACACACACACACACACACACACACACACACACACACACACACACACACACACAGACACACACACACACACACACACACACGCGCGCGCGCGCACACACACAAAACCATCCATTACAGCCACTTGTATAATTGTATGCTTCAGAGATTGCCTTGCCTTGACCAACTTAATTCATAAATTCACAAATAATGACACAGAAACATATCTTAACTAACTGCATTCAGAAAGTACTGTTGTGTACAATCTTACCGCAACAGTAGATGTCCTTATCTTCACCGTTGTAGTATCCTAAATAGATGGGATCTCATGCCCAGAGCAGCCTGACACTCTAGCTGTATACAAAAGACTCTTGATCTTGTATGCGCCATACATCACACTTATGTTCCATGCACAGAACATAGGTCATAAGGGATGTACAGGCACATTTACCCAGAAGTGAATTGCACCAGAAGAGAACAGTCACCAAAGGACAAATAAGTCCATGCACATCCAGAAAAAATGCAGAAGAAAAAGGGGAAACCCTTGGCCAGAAGGAAATCTAAAACAAAAAACAGAAGAAACAAGAGAAGGTTGGAGGGAGGGAGCTAATAATGCAGCAGTGAAGAGAAGGACATCTACTGTTATTATAAAAGCCCTCAACAAACCTATATAAAATGGTTTTAGCAAAACTGGCTTGGCCCTAGAAGCCATATCCAACTTATAAAGCTTAGAAAAGGTATGCACTGAAGACCAGTTAGCAGCTTCAAGGAGTAATTGATTTCCAACCCCTTGTAGAAAGCATCAGAAGAAGCAACAGCCCTAGTGGAATGCGCTCTAACAGAAGTAGACAGAGATTTGCCATGAAAAGTATAACAAAAAGAAATGATCTTAGAAATCCAGGAGGAGATGGTTTGCTTAGAAACAGACAAACCCAATGGCCTGGGATGAAAGGATACAAAAAGCTGATCAGACTTATGAATGGCCTCAGTTTTATCCAAATAGAACCTGACCTGTCTGTGCAAATCTAATGTATGCAGGACGAAGAAGGGAAAAGGGAAGGGAACTGTACTGACTGATTCAAGGACAACTCATTTATTATCTTGAGCATAAAAGAAGGATTAGTATGAAAGGCACCTTGTCCCTAAGAAAAAAACAAATAAATGAGGAATGGCCATAATGGCCTGGAGCACAGAAACCCTCTGAGCAGAAGTAAGAGCTAGCAACAAAACAGTCTCCTATGTACAATGTTGCAAAGAAGAAGAATCTGCTGGCTCAAAAGGAGCCTGACCCAATTTTTCCAAAACAAAATTAAGGACCCAGGGAGGAGGAATAGGTTTCCTTGGAGGCCTAATATGCAGGGAACCTTTAAGAAATTGTTTGACCTCAAAATGAGAAGCCAAATGAGGATTCAAGGGCAGACAAGCAGATATGGCTGACAAATGGGCCTTCATAGAAGAATAGGCCAGGCCAGACTGGAGCAACTCACACACATATAAGAAAGGACCAGACGAACCAACACTGATAAGGAGTCCTGGTTATGAGCATGGCACCAGACAGAAAATATTTTCCATTTGAATATATAAGATTTTCTTGTTGAGGGTTTCCTTGCCTCCTGTAAAACCCTGAGCACATCCACAGAAAAGAGTTGCCTGAAAGGGATCAAAATCCTGTCACTCATAGTGTCAACTGAAGAGTGGACAAGTAACAATGGTGGATAAACCCCTTGTCCTGTGTGAGGAAATATAACTGGTGAGTTAACTTTTGGTGATTGCCCCTGACCAGATGCATTAAGAGGGGGGCCACTGCTACTTTGGCTACTAGGGAGTTACTAGCAAGATTTTTGGGGAGTCCAGCTGAACCTTTTGCAGGACTCTTGAAAGTAGAGGAAGAGGAAAGAAAGGATTAAGAAACACCCCCTTCTAAGGAAAATAATGGGTGTCCATCTTCCATGCCAGATGGCAGTCTGGAACAGAAGAGAAGAAGCTGCCTGTTCAGAAGGGAGATAAAAAGATCTGTCTGAAGAATACCCTACTGATGGACAATGTCCAGAAATAATTCTCTGTGAAGCATCCATTCATGAACCTGAGTTTTGGACCTGCTCAGAGAGTCTGTCACTAGATAGTGCTTTGAAAGAATGTATACTGCCTGAAGAGTTATTTAATAACTGTGAGCTGCCTCCCAAGTCTGGAGAGCCATCCAACAGAGGAGATAAAATGTTGTGCCTACTTGCTTGTTGACATACCACATCATTATAGAGTTGTCTGTATACACCTTCAAGGGGCCTGGAGAGAACATGGGGTGAAAAGCTTGAAGGGCCAGAATCAGATCTCTCATCTCTTTGATGTTGATATGGTCTGATGGAAAAGACAGAGACCCTGAGCTTTCATGTGACCAAATGAAGCCCCCCCACCCACGTCTGAGGCATCGGTGAACAGCTCGTGAGAAGGGCTGCAGGATGAAAGGGCCAGCTGGGTTGAGAACAACTGCTGAGCCCACCACTCAAACTCTTTATTTAGACAGGGAAGGAGAGAGGTACACTGAAATCCTGAAGTTGACAATTCAGCAGCCAAACTGACTTGAGGCACCATTGAAGCTTCTGCATATGCAGTCTGGCAAGAGGAAGCACTGGAATAGAAGAGGCAATGAATTGCAGGGCCCAAAGAAACTCTCTGGCTGGCATGCAGTCAGAGGAAGAAGAGATGAAAGAAGGCTGTCAGTGACAAAACATTTAGAGTTGGAAGAGAGCCCAGCCTTGACACTGTCTGAATCCTGCATCCCAGATACACATGATCCTGAGAGGGAGTCAGGATGGACTTCTGGAAGTTGATAGTGAACCTCAGACTTTAAAGAATACAGATTTTGAGCTACAGGTCCTGTTACAGGGAACTGGGAGAAGGTGTCTGAAGGAACAGATCATCTAGAAAAGGAAAAATCTGAATGCCTTTTAGCCTGCTGAAAGCAATTAGAGGCGCAAGACATTTTGTGAATACTTATGGGGCAGTAGAGAGGCCAAAGGGCAAAACAGAGAACTGAAAATAAAAGTAAGACATAGAGAAATATTAAACCGTCCTAAAAAGAGAGTGAATAGGGGTATGAAGCTAAGCATCTTTCAGAGCCAAAGACACAATGAAAAGCTTGGGGTAATAAAAGAGGAAACAAGGTTTGAAGAGTAAGTGTCCAAAAATAAGGGACCATGAGAAAGGTGTTGAGCCGGGAGAGATCCAGAATAGGTCTCCAAGTGCTCTCCTTTTGAGCAACAAAGAACATCTTTGAATAAAAACCCTTTCCCCCTTGGGAAGGGGGGGGGCTGGTTGAATGGTTCATTGGTTTACCAGGGACCCTAGAACTTCCAGGGATGAAGAAGTTGCTCTAAAAGAGGTGGAGGAATCCCTGAAAAAGGAGGGAGAGCCTTCCATACCATGAAGTAATTATGATGGATGATAGACAGAACCCAACAGCCTGAAGTGATGAGACACCAATTTGGAAGCCAAAGGGAAAGCCAAAGGGACAAAGGAACCTGGTCTTAAAGAAGGAAGGGGGGTGACTACATTGGATTCCTCTGCCATGAACAGAAGCAGGCTTATCAGATAAAGGAGGCTTCTGGGCCACAGAAATCTGAGAAGCCCTAGCAGCGGGGCCCACCTAGCACATTACTGCCCTTGGAGGCCTGATGGGGCTACCTGCAAATAAAAACAGATCTAGAAGGATAATTCCTCTAGACCTTAGGGATAGGAGAGAGAAAAAAAACAAACATGTTTAAGGTCCTGCAAGGCTTTGCCTTTTTCTTGAAGAGACTTAAACATGTTCGCAGCAGCAGTCCCAAAAATATGTTTATTATCCAAAGGAGCATCCAACAACTTGTCCTTAATGTCCTCAGGCAGAGACTAGAGACAAAGCCAAGAGTAACACCTCATGACAGACCAAAAGCTCCAGCCCTGGAAGAGGCATCAGCAGCATCATAGCTACACTTAATAGAGTGCTGAGCCATGTGAAAAGCAGAACCTAACATAGACAAGGCAGAGGATTTGTCTTCAGAATCAGGGAGTTCAGAAATAACCCGACAATCCTGAACACTCAAGGCCAGAGAATATCTGGTCATGTGGGTCTGGTATTTAACAGCCATAAAAGCCAAAGTAGAATCAGTATAAACTTTCTTACCAGTCCTCTCAATTACCCTACTATTCTTATCAGAAGGAAAAAGTTTGGAAGAGGGCAAAAGTTTAGAAGGTTTGTCAGAGGAGACTAACACCACAGAAGGATCAGCAGAAGGACAGTTAAACAAAAATTTGACAATTCTCAGCAACCTTATAGAAACTATTAGGTTTCTTAGGAGCAGAAGGCTGAGAATCAATAAACTTGTATGCAACAATGAAAGTGTCTAGCAAGGCAGCCAACACTGGTGGAACTGTCAGTAGTTTAGGAGTATTCACCTAAAGCAACTTATAATATCTTTTCTAAATATCAGACAGTTGAGAGGAATACCACTAAAGTATGCCATTATCCTAGCAATTGTGCCCCCAAAGGTCAATTCCTCAAAAAGAGACTCAAGGCTAACAGGCTCCTCTTCAACAGAACCATAAGCCAAAGGCAAAGGCATCTGTGAAGAATAATACAAAGAACCCTCATCAGACACCGAAACCTCATCTGAGGATTCTGGTTCCCTAAGCCTTTTAAAAGGGGTAGAGGTCCAAGGAGGAGCAGGTATGGAAACCCCTTCAGGAGGTTTTAGGGCCATTAAGGCAGAAAACAAGCCCTGAGTAAACTCTAGCCATTCTCTTTAAGGATCCTTAAGATGGACCTAAACATGCTTTGTCTTTTCTTGGAAGGGACATCAGCGCTAACAAATATTGCAGGTTCTGAAACTTGGCAAGATTCGATAAGAGAACCTGGAACCTCCTCCCTGACCAGTATTGGTGGAATCCCTCTAGGATCATCTGAGACAATCAACCATGGTTCCCCTTAGATGTCCAGAGCAGACACCTGCAAAGCCCCAGAGGACGTGTGAAAAGATGGATCCATACTGACCTCTGACAGGGTCACAGCAGAGGAATCCAATGTATATGCTGAATGACCTCCAGAGCTTATTACCCGCTTCTAGAGGGATGTCCAGTGGAGGCTGGACAACAAAACAATTTGGATGAGACTTCTTGGCCTTCTTCTTACCTAGCAGGATTATCTTGGGGTTAAAGGATTCTGCTATGGTATCCTGAGTTAGCTGTTTAAGCCACTGGTTTTCAAGATAAATGGCCAGCAAGGACAAATGGCTTCTGAGTGACTTATGTACCATTGCCTTGCAGATACTACAAGAGGTATGGTTGTGTGAATCATGCAAACAAAACGGCATTGTTCATGATGATCCTTGAATCTGCCTCCCAGAATGACATTTTCCCTTCTTGGATGACGTGAAGTCTAGCTAGCAAAAAAAAAAAACATCACCAAAACAAGTAAAAAAAAAACAACCCCAATAGGGCACTTATCTGGTGGCTAAGTATTCAGTACAGCAACAAGACATTCAGACCAACTAGAAATAATGGCGTTCGAACTGGTGACAAAGAAGTTCGGAGTAGATGCATCCGTATGCCCATTTTATGCCCTATGTTTTGTGTAGGGAACATAAGTGTGATGTATGGCACAAACAAGATCATTAGGCTTTTGCATACTGGCTGAGCGCTGGGTTGTCCTGGGCAGGAGATCCTGTCTGTTTAGGATACTGCAACAGTGATAAAGAAGGACATCAATAATGTGCAACCAATTGCAACTTTCTCTGCCTTCTTAACTTTTTAGCTCAAGAATCATAAAGACCAAAAAACATGAACAGATTTTAAAAAGTTTTCATATGCTTTGAAAATTACTACAACAATACGTTTTGCATTAGTGAAAATATTATAAAGGATATAAAGTGTGAAACATTTGCACTTATCATTTAGTGACTGCAGTACACAAAACCTGCTAGAAGACCCACAAATGTTATAAGAAACAGACAAAAATATCTCTCATCTTCCTTGTTTGGGAATTCTGGACAAAGCCAAAAAAAAAAGGAAAGGAAAAAAGGGACACTTTTTAAATATAATTTTCTTTTATATATCTGTTACAGGCAACCCCACTGGATAAAGTGGTGCTTTAAAGGGAGGAATGCAGAAGCACTGCCTGTGGGACTTGCTGAAAGTCACACAGTAGGCAAATGAAAGTGGAAGGATTCAAGCACTGTACACTTGACTACAAAAAGCAGTTTAACAGCAGAACCTTACATGCCAGACAACACAAATTTACTTAAAAAAATTAACAGAACAGCAGATATTGCATGAACAT
The DNA here is from genome assembly GCF_019279795.1 of Protopterus annectens. Taxonomy (NCBI): domain Eukaryota; kingdom Metazoa; phylum Chordata; order Ceratodontiformes; family Protopteridae; genus Protopterus; species Protopterus annectens. The sequence goes on from NC_056725.1 coordinate 662,062,169, forward strand.
GCATTTTCTAAGCAAGTAGAACTATGAAACATTAACGACTGGAATTACTGACTGTAATCCTCAGTGTGTTTTCAGACAAAAGGACATTTTCTTACGTATTTGTTAACTGGGTTAGCTCACTGCACAACTTGTTCCACAGGGGAATCCTGGCAGCAATGTCCAGTTAAGTGACTTGCTCTTGACCCTCTGAGAGCTGTTGTTCAGTGATAAGAGTGAGGAATTGTGGTTAGTAAAATCTTTCTAATCAAACATTTAAGCAATTTGAATGTTCTGCCAAAAAGAGTTACTAAATGTCTTGCTAGATGCCCCTCCCCATTATCATCAGGCTGATGTAATACCTGACTCGTGTGTGTGTGTGTGTGTGTGTGTGTGTGTGTGTGTGTGTGTGTGTGTGTATGAGAGTGTGTGTGTGTGTGTGTGTGTGTGTGTGTGTGTGTATGAGAGTGTGTGTGTGTGTGTGTGTGTGTGTGTGTGTGTGTGTGTGTGTGTGTGTGTATGAGAGTGTGTGTGTGTGTGTGTGTGTGTGTGTGTGTGTGTGTGTGTGTGTGTGTGTGTGTGTGTGTGTGTGTGTTTTGGAATCAGTTTTATAATTAATTTTCTTTGTTAAAATATTTTAGATCCATTTGCTACCTGTCTCCCCACTGAGTCTCTCAACCCAAAATTGTCTGTATGATTTATCAGATTTGCTGAAGTGTAAATTAGATCTCTAAGAAGGCCAAAACGATATGCAGGACCACTGCAGTACTGGATACAGACAGGAAGACAGGAAATGGTGGAAGAAGTACTTTGCTGACGCTTTTCATTTTTGCGATCGCTTTTGGAATGGGATGAAGAAAAAAAAGTGACAGTTGGGTGTCATCCATAAAATCTTGTGTTTTTTTATATATATATATATATATATATATATATATATATATATATATATATATATATATATATAGATAGATATATATATATATCATATCCTATGGTTTGAATTAAAGACAATGAAAATCACTTTGAAATTATAAAATGTTTATATTATCATATAGTTTCAGTTAAGTCCAGATCCAAAGGCTACCAGCTTAAAAGGGAACTGAACCTTGTAAGGGAGGGACAGAGGAGTTCAGACATTTGGGTGCTACTTCTATAATGCATTGACTTCTGTGAAATCAGGCATTGTGTGGACCACCCCAGAAGATGTATTTCTGATGAGCATAATTCCACTGCATAATGAACAGGTTCCCATTCTGTAAATGTGAATTTTGATGATGAAGTTTATAGGCCATTCTAAGTTGGTAACTAATATCCTGTTGGTGACTACAAACACATGAAGCAAGCTGTAGACATGACATCTCCTATTCTTGATGCTTGTTCAGCTGTCTTTATCACAGCACAGCTTTAGCTAGCAACATCGGTCTGTATCACAGCAACATCAGTCTGTATCACAGCAACATCAGTTTGCATCACAGCAACATCAGTCTGTATCAAGGCAGTGAGGATCACCTCCACTCAGCTGGACGTGGAACAGAGGCACATTATCCACATTATGAATGGTGTCACAAGGTATGCAGTCCTGGACTAAGGTTTAACCACTGTGTAGAAAACATGGAAGCATGTCATGGCTTGATCCCAGCAGAAGCCCATTTACTTGTAGAAGTGAAGGATCTCCTTGTTTCCATGAGGGAAGGCAGCACCTTTAGAAGTCAGGCTCTGTGATTAGTAGGTTCTCATTTCTAAGGAGAAGTATTAACTTTAGAAAGCGTTACATAAGAAGCTATTTCAGAAAAGCCAGACCTCCAGTGAACACTGCCCATCTTGGAGCTATTTTTGCATATCCCATTCAGGTGTAGAAGAATGGAAGAGACTGCATTATCACTGGAAAGGAGTACATCAGTCCCTCACCAGTGTTGCTACATAGGGTTCAGATTAAATGGAACCAGAAAAGAGCCTACGACATGTCACTCACACACTCACCAAGCGCATTCCATTTTGCTGACCGGTGGTAAGTTCCAGTTCTTTGCTGCTTACCTCCTGGACTGAATATCTAGTAACTACCAATGAACACATAAAATGCAGGTTCCCCCCCCAAAAAATCTTATGGCTTAGCAAATATTCATAGCAAGGGCCTTCACATACCTCCCAGCTGTACAGATTTTGGCAGAATGTCCCGATTTTTGCCTTACATTTTTGGCCTGTTACTCATAAAACTGTGAGTTTCTGGCAAATCATTGCCAAATCCTTGAGTACTTAATTCAGATAATAATGACAGACATTTGAGATTCAGACCTCATATCACTGAGAAAAATTCATGCTAATGCAAAACCTGTTATTCTATCAACTTTCTAAGTTTTGTAAGTGCAATATTTAAAAAGTGCCCCTATTTTTAGGCCTTTGTGCCCTCATTATTTAAGGCTTTGTCCAGGTTTCTTGCTCTGACATTGAGAGCTATGATCCAGCACCCTGAGCATGAGTAGCAGTAAAAAACTTTTATTATGAACCAAACCGGTTTCAGCAACTAGCTTTCTTCAGTGGCTTATTAGAAAACTCACAACAAGTCATATTTATAGGAAAAGCTAACTGAGTGACCCGACAACACTTCCTGTATACCAACAATTTAACCACAAAAAATATTGTTAATATTATAAGTAGACAGTGAATAAATGCCAAAGTTAAAACATACAATGGATTTAGACAAGTAATGTATTTTAGTTATGGCCATCATGAACCAATAATATGGAAAGACATGTATATGCCAATAAATATAATGACCTACACGCAAATGACCAAAAAATATTCCTGACCTGATACAGTTATTCATATGATATAATAGTGATTAATAACACTATATAATTCATTGCAGTTTGTCATTAAGACCTGGTGGAAACAAACCACCTAGTCTGACTATCCATTTGGTTTCCTTGTTATCCAATAATTTCTGCCATCCCGTTTTATACATTCTGTTACCAACAATTCTGTCAATGCAAATAAAGGAAAATTGGGCCGTTTTGTGTGTAATAGAATGTTTATATAGTGCATTGGTAGGTCTGGCATTTCTGATATCCCCTAAGTGTTCAGAAAGGCGAATATGAAACTGTCTAGACGTTTGTCCAATGTAGAAAACCCTACATGTGCATGTGGCTAGATAGATCACCCAGTCCGTACTGCAATTTGCAAAATGTTGGATATCATAAATCTTGCCTGTGTTTTTACTAGTGAATTCTTTGGTGGTAAAAACAAATTTGCAAAAGGCACAGTGACCACAAGGGTAACAACCTGTTAATTTGTCCCCCAAAATAGTAGTCTGAATCATAGATACTTCCTGGACAGTAGTTTTTTTGTAGTATGAAAAGTGTGATCCTAAGGTTTTACCTTTCCTATAAGAAAAGAGACATCTGTTATCTAACCATTTTGCTAGGTGTTTATTATTAGTTAATATGTTCCAGTGATGACTAATTATGTCTTGTAATTGGTAGGTGTTTCTACCAAAGGTAGTTACTAACCTAGGTGTCTGGTCTGATGATTGGGCAGTTTGCAGTTTATAACATAACAAGGAATCCCTGGACAAGTTGGCAGTAATGCCAACTGCCGAGTGAATGTCCGAAGTGTGATAACCCCGCTGTGTGAATCTGTTGAAAAGATCATCCTGGCAACATCTGAGGTCGGAGTTCGATGAACAAATTCTCTTAATCCTAATAAACTGGGATTTGGGAATATTTTTAATGATATGTTTTGGATGTAAGCTGGAAGCATGTAATAAGCTGTTATATTGTGGATATTTCCTGTGTACAGTGGTGCGTAAAGTATTATCCACTTCTCGAGAGAGGTGTACATCCAAAAAATCAATTTGTTGTATGTCATAATTGGCTGTGAATCTAATACCCCATTTGTTGCTATTCAAATATTCAACAAATTCTTGGAGATAGTCAATTCCTCCTTTCCAGACTAGCCAACAATCGTCAAGATAACGTCTCCATATATCCATATCTGGCAGGTACAGGTTGTGCGATTCATTGTATATAATGTGGTCTTCCACAAAACCCATAAAGAGATTTGCATAAATAGGTGCGAAAGATGCACCCATCGCTGTACCCTGTATCTGCCAGTAACAATTACTTTTGAAATAAAATATGTTTTTGGTGAGAACGTGTTCCGCCATGCAAATCAATAGGGTATTGAATACTGGACTGTATATGTTGGTCTTTTGCAGCCAATATTCCAGTGCCGTTAACCCAGCCCAATGTGGTATGCTTGTGTATAACGATGTAACATCTAGAGTGCACATAATCCAATGCTCTTCAAGCTGTGATTCAGAAACAATCTGAAGAAACTCCGTGGTATCCTGGAGTCTAGCCCTAACATATCTTAACAAAGGTTTAAGATATTGAGTGAGAAAGGCGGACAAAGGTTCAGTCAGTGAACCAATACCTGACACTATGGGTCTCCCTGGAGGTGTGGAAAATGATTTGTGAATTTTAGGGAGTAAATACAGGTATTGTTTGGCTGGATCCACAGTAGTGAGATGAAATTTGGGTTTTGTGCTGATGATGCCTTCCTCAACTGCGAGTTGCAAAAAATCATCAATTTCTTTTTTGAAATTGGGCGTGGGGTCAATGGGCATCTGTAAATAATGCTGAGTGTTTGACACTTGTCTTAACACTTCAACCCAGTAATAACTGGAATTCATCACCACAATGGCCCCACCCTTATCCGCAGGAAGAATGGTAATATCAGTATTGTTTTTCAGGTTTGTAAGAGCCTGTTGTTCATTATTGTTAAGATTGCTTCTGATAATATTCCCTGTGCCTAACTGCTGGTGTAAATCTTCTATAACTGTATTCTGGAATATGGCTACATGTTTGTCCATCGGAGGACAAAACTTAGATGCTAGAAATTTAAATTCATTAGATCTTTGAGTAGAATCCTTCTCATCAAAGAAAATTTTAAGATTTAATTTTCTACAGAAATCCATAACATCAGATATAAATGTTCTTTCATCAACAAAAAAGCCAGGAATAAAACCAAGACCTTTATTTAGCAATTGTTCTTCCATAGGTGTTAATACATAATCAGAAATGTTGTGCACATTTAAACAATTTGTATTAATTTGACTATTGACAGAAAAAGCTCTTCCAATGTTTTTATGCTTGCGTCCCTCCCTGTGTCTGTGCCTAAAGGGTGACATACATTGCATACTCCTTTGGGATTAGGTGAATCTGACAACTGAATGGATTCAGTATCCGTGGTGGATGATTCATCCCCCGAACTCCTAGTGGGTGATATTCCCCTCTTAAGAATAGATCTAGGCCGTTTTATATGTGTATACTTCAAATCCTTTGTACCCTCCGCAAATCGTACCCCTTTGTATAACTCAAAGGGTTTCCCCCTCTCGTAATCTTCAATATCTCTTGTAAATTTTTTCAATTTCTTTTCTTTAAGGATTTTTTCAGAGGCTGACAATTCTCTGGATAGTCTATTCAATAACCCAGAAAAGTTGGGTTGACTCTCATATGATTTTAAATCCTCACACAATTTTTGCACATCACAGATATTGGCTTGAATCGTTCTATCATAATAAGAAGAAAGGATGTTAACAAACATCATGGCCGAATCCTGTTGTGCAGCATTCCATTCTTTGATCAATACCTCATCCGGTTTGCCAACCAAAGGTTGCAACTTGGTTCAGAGGCCCCTCGGGGCAATATTCTGATGTTTATATGCTTTAAATAATCTGGAATGCCATATATTGGATCTTAATGTTTTAATTTTTTCGGCAAATTGAGTGAATAACATATCACAATCGTCAACTGGATCATTTGTGGTATTATTGGCAGACCCCCTGCAAGGTTCAATCCCAAAGATATGTATATCATCCTTGTCTGCGGATAATCCTTGTATCATATTGTTGAGATCCATGACAATAAATTGTGTATGTGTTAAAGCCAAGTGTGATGTGTGAAAATCCAATCTTACTATATCCAACTAATCAGTATAATAATTATGTAAATCGAAATATGTTCCAGATAAGGTCGACCCCCAAAAAATCCTGAAGAAAAGGTCAAAAGACTGATAAAAATTGAAGGGCTTCAAAGCAGAGGGACAAAGAGAAGTCACGAAAAACACTAATGATATAATACTATCGGCAGATAATCAGGACCTGAATATCCAAAAAATAAAGTACATGGGGCCCTGTACCCTGAGAATCCAAAAACTTAATGTTCATAGAGTTGTGAGCATACCAATACCCAATGGAGATCATGAAGGGTATGTACAGACTCCAAAGAAAAAATGCATAAAGAAATGACCAATCTGTTCATATCATATATATCTGACAAATAATATTTTGATAATAAAGAGTGATGTATACGTGTCATAAGCTCATGCCCATAGTTATAGACTAACTAGAAAAAACAACACAAGAGCTAAAAGTCAAAAAGTGTTGCCATACATCACTGTTTATATTTAAAGAACATATACTACAAACTGTAGCAATAGATATATATACTTCAATGAAATAAATCAGATTGGTAACATTTATTGTGAGAGAAACAAAAAACTTCTGAATTAGGGAATATGAAATTGCCCTGTGTTGACAAGTAATATTACCATGTATACATGTAAGTCCAATAAATTATCCAATTAAGATGTAGTGCAACTAGTGCAAACGAAAAATCCCTGAACCATATATAGACATAGAGGAAAAACCTAGCACTGTTGAATAGGAATATTGAAAATAATGTCAAGAAATGACTAACATCCCCAGCAAAATAAATAGAAAAACATGTAATCAGTTTTTACTATACACAGCAAACAGAGTCTCTTCTCATGCAATATGATGTAAAAAACATGATAAACTTCTCCTGCATTAATGTGCATTGAGCTTGAAGATACAATGCAGAATCAAGATATCAAAAAGATTTACCACCCCTCACATTCTACAAGTACCTAACTAAACTACTTGTAGATAATGTGATAATAACTGTCACAATAATAGTGTATCTAGGTACTAACAGACCAAAGTAATGAGACCCACTATCTATGAAGCCACCTGCACATATACAAGGGTAAATCCAAATGACCTGTGTTCAACCACAACATAAGCAGGTGTAAATATGCACCAGAAAAATCATTCTATCAAGGTCTGTAACAACTTTTGAATAAAATAACCATCAAGATCCAAAAACTGGAAAATCCAGAACAGACCAATAAAATATGTATTGCATACCGTTTTACTGTGTATAGTACATAAATCACAGCATTTACACAAATATAAAAGAAGTAAGTTCAAAATATGTCCAAGGGAAAAAAATATATTTTGTTAAACAGTACTTGTATTCTGGAGCATGGTAACAACAAACGTCCGATCGTCGGAAACAATGACCGTTGACTCAGAATAAATGTTTAATGCATAAATAACGTGCTTTGGTATCCGAGTGCTAATCCAGAAATGTTCCTGGCCCATTCCTGATAATTGGTAATTCCCGATTGTAAAATGAGGCCCTACAGTCACCGTTGAGCCCAACAGAAAATGGCGTCTGGATAAAGAGCAAATGCTGAAAGCTGGCAACTAACAGCAATACAGTCCGACAGTGTTGATTAGTCTAACTCCAAAGTGTTCCTTGACCCAACCTTGCAAAAGCAAATAATGCACCTACATTCAAACTGAACACGAAAAGCCCTCCAGAATGGTTGGCGAACGTGAATAACAGGAACCCAAACGCTATGCAGACACAAAAAGCTGAATAAATCCAAATGGTAGCAAAATAATCAAAGCAACTCGTTCCCTTGATAGGCAGGTCGAATAACTTCCAAAAAATGGTACTGGTATAAATCCACAACTCGACAGGGAAGAATCCCCACCATGAATACCGAATCCACTGTCAAACCGCTACTCCTCAGACACCAACAGCCAGCAAAAAGTGAAACAAGTAAAGAGCAGGCTAGCAAGTATGGTAGATGCACAGATAAACCAAACGTGATAAAAAGAGAAATAATCCAGCACTCTGAGCATGAGTAGCAGTAAACAACTTTTATTATGAACCAAAAAGTGAAACAAGAAAGAGCAGGCTAGCAAGTATGGTAGATGCACTCACTACTGTGGATCCAGCCAAACAATACCTGTATTTACTCCCTAAAATTCACAAATCATTTTCCACACCTCCAGGGAGACCCATAGTGTCAGGTATTGGTTCACTGAGAGGACCTTTGTCCGCCTTTCTCACTCAATATCTTAAACCTTTGTTAAGATATGTTAGGGCTAGACTCCAGGATACCACGGAGTTTCTTCAGATTGTTTCTGAATCACAGCTTGAAGAGCAATGGATTATGTGCACTCTAGACGTTACATCATTATACACAAGCATACCACATTGGGCTGGGTTAACGGCACTGGAATATTGGCTACAAAAGACCAATATATACAGTCCAGGATTCAATACCCTATTGATTTGCATGGCGGAACACATTCTCACCAAAAACATCTTTTATTTCAAAAGTAATTGTTACTGGCAGATACAGGGTACAGCGATGGGTGCGTCTTTCGCACCAATTTATGCAGATCTCTTTATGGGTTTTGTGGAAGACCACATTATATACAATGAATCGCACAACCTGTACGTGCCAGGTTGGGAGGGTGGCCTAATGGTTAAGGTGTTTGCCTTGCAAACACAAGGTGCAGGGTTTGAGTCTCACAAGGGATAATTGGCTAGGCTTAAAATGGCTCTCAAGGGCTGTTAGCTTAGTACTAATCTATGAATCTATGAATATGGATATCTGGAGACGTTATCTTGACGATCGTTGGCTAGTCTGGAAAGGAGGAATTGACTATCTCCAAGAATTTGTTGAATATTTGAATAGCAACAAATGGGGTGTTAGATTCACAGCCAATTATGACATACAACAAATTGATTTTTTGGATGTACACCTCTCTCGAGAAGTGGATAATACTTTATGCACCACTGTACACAGGAAATATCCACAATATAGCAGCTTATTACATGCTTCCAGCTTACATCCAAAACATATCATTAAAAATATTCCCAAATCCCAGTTTATTAGGATTAAGAGAATTTGTTCATCGAACTCCGACCTCAGATGTTGCCAGGATGATCTTTCCAACAGATTCACACAGCGTGGTTATCACACTTCGGACATTCACTCGGCAGTTGGCATTACTGCCAACTTGTCCAGGGATTCCTTGTTATGTTATAAACCGCAAACTGCCCAATCATCAGACCAGACACCTAGGTTAGTAACTACCTTTGGTAGAAACACCTACCAATTACAAGACATAATTAGTCATCACTGGAACATATTAACTAATAATAAACACCTAGCAAAATGGTTAGATAACAGATGTCTCTTTTCTTATAGGAAAGGTAAACCCTTAGGATCACACTTTTCATACTACAAAAAAACTACTGTCCAGGAAGTATCTATGATTCAGACTACTATTTTGGGGGACAAATTAACAGGTTGTCACCCTTGTGGTCACTGTGCCTTTTGCAAATTTGTTTTTACCACCAAAGAATTCACTAGCAAAAACACAGGCAAGATTTATGATATCCAACATTTTGCAAATTGCAGTACGGACTGGGTGATCTATCTAGCCACATGCACATACAGGGCCTTCTACATTGGACAAACATCTAGACAGTTTCGTATTTGCATTTCTGAACACTTAGGGGATATCAGAAATGCCAGGCCTACCAATGCACTATATAAACATTCTATTACACACAAAACGGCCCAATTTTCCTTTATTTGCATTGACAGAATTGTTGGTAACAGAATGTATAAAACGGGATGGCAGAAATTATTGGATAACAAGGAAACCAAATGGATAGTCAGACTAGGTGGTTTGTTTCCACCAGGTCTTAATGACAAACTGCAATGAATTATATAGTGTTATTAATCACTATTATATCATATTAATAACTGTATCAGGTTAGGAATATTTTTTGGTCATTTGCGTGTAGGTCATTATATTTATTGGCATATACTTGTCTTTCCATATTATTGGTTCGTGATGGCCATAACTAAAATACATTACTTGTCTAAATCCATTGTATGTTTTAACTTTGGCATTTATTCACTGTCTATTTATAATATTAACAATATTTTTTTGTGGTTAAATTGTTGGTATACAGGAAGTGATGTCAAGTCACTCAGTTAGCTTTTCCTATAAATATGACTTGTTGTGAGTTTTCGAATAAGCCACTGAAGAAAGCTAGTTGCTGAAACCGGTTTGGTTCATAATAAAAGATTTTTACTGCTACTCATGCTCAGGGTGCTGGATTATTTCTCTTTTTATCACGTTTGGTTTATCCGTGCATCTACCGTACTTGCTAGCCTGCTCTTTAATTGAGAGCTATGGCCTTCAATTTGGTCCCATACAACTGGGACACAATCTCTTTCAGTAAGATTTTTTTATATCTGAGCCTCTCTATAACACTCTCTTCTGAATTCTTGGAAGTGGTATCTTCTTCTAGACCATCACTCACTCTGTTGTCTTTTAGAGATGTTGCTCCGGATTTAAAAATACCACCCCCCAAGAAGGACAAATAGCCTCTGGGTGGTCTTACCTTCGCCCTCCTTTTCATTTTTTTCCTTTTTTTCTCATTTGTTAAATAGGTTAGTGAACTGGTCTTCTGTATTGACCCTTTTCTAGCATGAACTGGGCAAACAGAGCACAAAGGAATACCATCGAAAACAGTGTGATCTCCACAGTAAGATTACAATACTGTGTAAAGGAGATTAAAATATTTAAACACAAAGTCAGAAGAAAAGCAATGATTACAAGTACATTCTGAGGAATTTACAGTATCTACAAACTGTGGCAGTTCTCCAATAATAGCTGGTACAAGCATTTCGGGTGAGATTAATTGGGAATGCACTTAATGCAGCATTCCAATCTAAAGTCACTTCTCTTGGCTAATACAACAAAAGTGTATTCTTAAAGAAACACTTATTTACCTTATTTGCTTAAAGGACACACTTATTGCAGCAGGGTAGTTTCTCTGTGGATAAGCATAACACTATTTGCATTCATGTGGATGTTTTATTTGGTGAGATCTGCTATGCTATGTTACAATATGTTCAGAATCTCACAGAAACCTTTAGTAGTCAAGACATGAGGATGCGTATATGAAGACCACCATTTCCATAAGTTTGGTCAGAGGGCTAATTAACCAGACCAATGTCCAGTTTTCATATCCTCTTAAAATACTGCTCCACCCAATAGATCACAGTGAGTATCTCCTTCCAGGAGGCAAGATAAGCTCCATCAGAAGACAACTTATTAAGACTCATTCTACTGTCACACAATGGCACTAGATAGAACAGAGATAAACTTGGAAGCAGCACTATCAGTGCAGAGTAATTTGTTTTTGTTCCCATTGAATATGAGCTTTTCAAACCTTCTGTCTCCCAGTTGTAGTGGTAGGGAGGGATACGTTGTTGTACAATATAAAGGAGATTTGCTGGACCACAGCTGGAAAAGAAAAGGTCATATTGGCTAGAAAGTTACGTATAGAGACAGTGAATAGTGAATAATCTCTTGCAGATATTTTATGAGTAGATTTCTTTCCAAGGGAAGGGTAGGAACTAGAGAAGGAGCAGTTGGATAAACTTTAAAAATTCAATAAGGGAAGTCATCAGCACTGTCTTACATCAGAAATCTTTTCTTCATCTTATGATGATCTCAGACTTGTTCCACAGATGATATAAGAAGTAGTCCACAAGAAATCCCACACTGTGTTTTTCAGCTACAAGACTGTTGATGCCACTCATGAATAACATTCATTAACAAATGAATAAAATAAGAATCACACATATTACTGAACTTGGTTTTACTCAGAAGTGCTACTAGGTAACAAATGATAAAATAAAAACAACATATACCACTATTTTCTCAGTGGTGCTGCCATGTAAAAAAATATCCTTAAATTTCAAGATGAAGAAGAAGAAGAAGCAGGGTTGCCAGATTTCTGATGGGCCAGGTAGAGACAAAAAAAAGGCATTTCACACTAAGTGAAGACATAAAAAAAGTCTTTAATGCGGAACATCACAGTTCCACACTAAACACAAGTAGCTCCGTGTTTGGCGATTTTTGATTGGCTCGTATGCTGGTATACGAGCCAATCAAAAATTCACACAGCGGACCTTACTCTGTGCAATGCGGAACATCAGGTAGTTCTGCATTAAACAGAAGTAGCTCCATTTTGCAATTTTTTGATTGGCTCGTATACCGGCATATTGGCCAATCAAAAAAAACAAAGCGGCGGCTGTTTCACCAGAATTTTAACTGGCAGTGCGGGACTCTGGATTGGGCTGCTGATCCCGTGACAGTCCCACGCAAATTGGGATGTCTGGCAACCCTGAGAAGAAGAGAATACATTCATAGGCCCTATGTCAGATATGCTCAACAAGTTATGCCAGGTAAGTGCTGACATCTCTGTCTTGAGGTCATAGACAGTAGAAGAGGTTGTGAATCTGTAATACATAATGACAGAGGCATTTTTGAATGACTCTGCCTTCAGAAATATGAAAATTAAAACTGATCATTTAGATCATTGGCTAAAACCATAGTGCTTCCTGTTGAAATGTCAAGACTTGAAATGCAAGGTCCCAAAATGCAAAAAAAAGGTCTAAAATACAGGTGAAGAGGGAATATTAAAATTGCTTTTTTAATGTAATCGTATTGCAGGGAGGTGACCCCCCCCTGTATACCTAATGTGGAGGGTAAGCACCCACACCCCAAAAGTTATATATAACAACTTTGAGATCACCATACCACAGAGAAAAGGGGATATTAGAAGAAATAGCAATCTTGGACTTAAGTCAAGGTTTTCGGTTATTCAGTCTTCACATTCTGGGACTCAGCATTCTGATTTCGGCCATTCAAACAGATACCTAATCAGAGATGATCCAATCATTAATCTCCCTTTAGATGTTAATGCTCACCAGCTACATGGTGTGTTTGTTGGTTTACAGCAGTTGGGCTTCCAAGTAGACCTTATTTTCATTGGTTATTTTGTTTTCTTCAGTTACTGTAGCTGTATTTCTATAGCGTGTACAAAATTTGTTTATAGAGAGAATATATCCCACTAAGTTGCTTAATGAAATATTAGAGGAAGTCAAAGAGGGAAGAAGAACAGAATTTTCCTCCATTTTAGGGATGGTGGGGATAAATTTAAAGATTTAAGTAATGAAACTAGGGGAGTCACAAACAGGGGAAATGACAGCAATAGCACAGTGACTCATTGTTATAGTGAGGCGTACATTATGAATTACAACTCATATGTGTATAAGATTAAGGAAATAATTTAAAAAACACATTGAAATTTGTTTTCTAAGATATTTGACCTTCCAGGGATTTTCTCCAAACCTATTACTTCTATTTTAAAAAGAGTTTTGTGCTCACTGCCTCCACATAGCAAATGTATATATACATCTCAGCTAGAGACAGACACATTTATAATAAATAACATTACAACTGTAATAGTAAAGGAGTTGTATATATTGCCTTATGCACTGAGTGTCCTTCCAAATTTTACATAGGTTAAACAGAGTGCACCTTAAGGAAAATTTATGAACATATTATATGACATCAAAAGGAAAGATGACACAAACGCTTATAAAGACATACAAAAGAATGTAGAAATGAGGATTTTATATTTTTTATAATAGAGAAAGTAGGTAAAAACCATGGGGGTTGGTCTCTGGGAGACAAAGAGATTTATTTCTCAAATCAGTTACGTATGCTGCAAACGTTTCACCAGACCTTTGATCTCTTGTGTAAAATAAGTGCATTTCCATTGTAATACTCATGTGGGGGTTACACATTTCTCTAAATTTACATTTAAAGCACTTGGGGTCTTCCCTTGATTCAGCCATTACCACTATATGACAGCTCTCCCTGTCCTGCAAACACAGCAGGTGCATACACAAATGAACATTCTCTTTCTATGGCTTCTGGGCCAGCTAAATTAAGCAGAATAAATGCATTTGTACTATCCTCTTTATCAGAAAATGCAGCTTGTATGGAAATATCATACTCTTGCTCAAGCACTCACCAGTTCTCCGCAATATTATTATCAAATACAAGAGGACCAGGTTGCTGAAATCCTTCAGCAATGCCAACAAAGTATGCTTAAACACACTGCAAATATGGCCCTTGTAATTATATATGAGCATGCACACACAGCCAGTACTTGTAATAACATTCATATGGACAGTAAACTCTTTGAAATATTTTACTTTGTGAAATATACTTTGAAATGGCATATTTTGCAAAATAACTATACTGTAATACTACACAAACTTGTGAACACTTCCTTACACCTTGGATATCTCAGATAGCTTTAATTAACATAAAAAAGTAGCACATAGTGAAAAAAGTGGTAGTTTTCTCTATTTTATACATTTTATGTGATTTTGACATCGTTTCAAACATTTTCATAATTATTTAAAATATTTTGATCAATATGTCACAGTTTTGGAAATTTTGTTTAATTAGAAATTCATTTTGAGCATTCTGGGTGCTTTGTTTTATATTTTCCAAATAGGAAATCATTTAAGTAAGTATTAATACCTTTAGAAAACAGCAACGGTAAACTGAAGCCTGTAAATGGTCTGATGAAGCCACATTTTGTGGTGAAAGCTCTTACCTACTTGAAAATAATCGTGATTTTTTTTTACTGAATGGTGAAACAAGTCATGCTTCAGTTTACCATTGCTGTTTTTTGCTGTTTTGCCTACATTTTACAACTGGGACTGTTTGACTACTGGGGAACATTCTTTCTTGGATTATTAAATTTTAATACCTGTTTTGGGAGTTGTACATGAATGAGGGATGATCCATACCTCTATATTCCTCCAACATTAACTGAGTGCCCCTTGGTCTTGAATCTCGATCCCATTCTGTCACCATGTCACTTGTCCTTGGTTATAAGTCAAGATAAACAGGCAGAGTAGTTTGTTTAAATGCTTTATTACATAGAAACACATCAGGATGGATAGCAGCAATACAAAATTTAAACAAACTGATTAACTGATAGACTCCGCAGACATACGTGCGTACATCTCAACAGCTTACTATAAACTGCAGTCAGGCTTACACATGCTCAGGATTTATACTTATGGGCAAGCCCATGGAAAGCTTCCTAAGTGCATACATACATACATATTGAGCTACAAAATCTAAACATAAACAGGCTCTATAATAATAAAAAAAAGATGCTAAAAAAGCTGTTGCACATCTGAACAAGAACTCCACACATTGACCAAAACAACCAAAGTCAGATATGAGGTAAAAATAGCCACCCATGGAAAGGGTAGCTACAAAGCCTTCTTTAATTATGCTAAAAATATCAGAAACAAAGCCCTTCACTGTGCAGATTTAACAGTAAATGGTATCAGTAATCATACCCAGGGGACATAGTTCATCTTCTAGTAGACACATTTAGCTCTAACTTAACGCCCCAATACTCTCATCTCATCTAGCCACAAATACACCCCCTACTAACACACACACACACACACACACACACACACACACACACACACACACACACACACACACACACACACACACTCATATCTCTCAAGAACAAGTACTGAAGGTGTTAAGGTCAAGAACACTACATCTGTGTGACCAGATAACATACCAGCCTGCTTAATGGTCAACTTGAAACAACTTGTCTAATCTCCTACAGAAGCTATTCAATATCTGCCTCAAAACAGACTCTGTGCCTGATGAGAGGAGAACAGTAAAAGTCACTCCCTTGCACAGACACATTGCTTCAAAGGAACAGGGTAATTATAGAACCTTAAGCCTGAGCAGTCACATAGGTAAGACTATACAAAGGATAATTATGGAATTAATATAAAAGGATATAGATAACTTCCATTCTCTTGACCCAACCCAATTCACGTTCATCAAGGGCAAGTTCTACCTACTTAACCTGATCGACGTCTTTGAAAGAATAGCAAAATAATGCACATTGTATATATGGACTGTTCAAATGAGTTTGATACCATCCCACACTCTTGTATCATAAATAAACTCTCCCGTCTGAATGTTAATCCCTATGTAACTCATTAGATAGCAAATTGTCTCAAAAAAGAAACAAGGAAGTTGGAGTGGTGTGTATATACAACATCCAAAAGAACTATCCCTAGTGGTGTACCACTGGGTCCAGTCCTTGGAAGAACTGTCCCTAGTAGTGTACAGCTGGGTTCAGTCCTTGGGACACTTATATTTGGATTTTATTGCTTGGAAGTTAAAGCTAATCTTAAGGGTCTATTATTGACCAAGTTTGCAGATGTTGGCAATGAACTGTCACTATTTATCCACTGTTGTAAGGAAGTCCTTTTGCGTTCCACACAAAGGTATTACGTCTAGATCTGGTAATGTAGACATTCCACTGTACTTAACACTTATTAGGCAAATCACTGAGTATAATGTCCCTTTGGTATGTACCTTTCCAAACACTTGTCACAACTGGAATCACCAGAATACTTTCTTAACTAAAAAAATCAAGGGTCTAAATCATAACAACTTAGCAGACAATCTCAAAGCCTTGTTCCTTTTGTTTGTGTTATACAGGTCACTGAGAGGTGACATCTGCCTTACAGGTAGAGCTTCAACAGACCCTCTTCTGTTAGACATATTACACATTTGCAAGTCCAGTGATATCATAATCACCTCCTCAAGGGATTTAAATGTCATCTGCAAATGAAATATAACTTGCTGGCGGGATACATTTGTATCACAGTGAATACCACTTCTTTGGAGCCATCTTTCAATCCATGTAAAGCAAATTACTTCTCTTAGTTTATTCAAAAGTAATTTGGAAGAATGGATGGGTAACCACAAATTCACTCATGGTTTAGCACCCCTGTCACTCATATACATAGGAAACATGTACATTTCCTAGCATATCTTTGTTTGGCCTATCTCTGGGTTATTTGTATGCAAAATATAAGGGCTAGAATCTACCACGGGAATGTAAAGCTAGGCTTCTTAAGATCCTCACAGATCAATATCCTAGTAAGCTTCTATGAGCTTAAATAATATCTGTGTCAAGGGTGCAGGAATTCAATGGACACATGTAACGTATTTGCTATCAGCTTTGGATAGCCCACCAGACAAAAGTGTCCCTTTCAGGGGCAGCCCAGCAGCACTGTCTTGTGGAGTGGCTTGTTCAGAATCAGACAGTAGGAAATAAAGTCTGAGAGAAACAAACCCTGCATTACAAGAAACAGCTAATCCATAGGTTCATAGGTGTTTACTAGGCTAACCACCACAAGGGTTGTTTTAATCCTAGCCCTGCATCCGAAATCTCTGGCAGGTTTTGTTACCCCTTATAAGTGCAAGCAGGGGTTTGAAAGGTGAAACATTTAAGCAGGGCCTGGGAGATGAGCCATTTACAGACTGCCAGTGTCCATTAGACACTTGAACTGAGGTAGGGAGGAACTCTGTTTCACATGGATTGGGACCATGTTCCAGAAAAGGGGTAGTCTCCAGGATACATAGCTATCTCTCTAGCAGGTCCTATTTATATCACAGGCAAGGTTTAAGTCTTTAGAATGATAATTCTGAGCTGTTTGTTTAGTTTGATGAGAGTGCTTTTAGCCTGTTGGATGCTACACCTCTTAATTTTTGCCATGATTTTATTTATTTTGTTATACAGCCTATTAATGTTGTAATTCCACGATGGTGGCTTGTTTCTTGAGTTACTTCTGTACTTCTTCCTTGTGGGAATAGTTGTCTCTATGCAGCTATTAACATTCTTATATAGGGTTTCTGTGAACAGTTATGTGTAGGCAGTAGTGTTCTCAGGGTTTATGGGGGCTTGAAATTTTGCCAGGTTATAACTTAATAGTAGGAAGTTAGTCTTAGAGTAGTTCCTGAATATTCCAGGGTTAGCTGGGGTCCCAGGTTTTATTTTTACTTTAAAGGAGGCCATTTTATTGTCTGGCCCTGTTAGAGAAGAAATTACATGTGGGTGTGAGCAGCACTCTCCCATATTATTGAGGACCAGATCCAGTACAGTTGCATCACTTGTTGGTGTATTGACAATCTGGTCTGGGGAGTCTGTGTTTACAAAATCCAGGAATCAATGTACATTTGGTGTTGTGTATAATTCCCAGGAGATAGTGGGGTAATTAAACTCACCTATGAATATAGTATTGGGTTGTATGGTGAGTGTTTCCAATAAGTTTAAATATATGGTATGGGTTTCCGGGGTCAGAGAGGGGGACGTAAAGCTTGCAAGGAAGTGGTACTGGATTTTGTCTATGGTGATATGAACATGGAGAAGCTGAAGTGCATTGCCTGTTTGACCAGCCTTGAGGTGTTTTTATTTCTGATGTGAATTGAGACACCTCCACCTTTAATCCATGCCTGTGTAGTAGTTGGGTTAAATATGTGGAAGGCATTATATCCTTGCACTGTTGGTGTGTTCTCCATGGCTTTAAACCATGTCTCAGTGACTGCACAATGTCATAATTCTGTAGGGTGAAGAGATCTTCTAGGGAGTGGAGCTTTTTGTTTAGACTCCTAGCAATGAGCAGTGACACCTTTATATTTTCTTGGTTTTGATTTGCTATGTTGGAAGTAATTTCAGTTAGGCATTGCTTTATTAATAGCTCATAGTCTTACTATCTATACTGTTGTTGCCCAACACAGTGGATTTCACACCAGTGTGCATGCAAAACACAAGCTAAATAAAACAAAATCATGATTGAAATACTAACATTAAACTTGTAGACTTCTTTCTGTCTGGTTTATTCACAGTCAAATAATAAACACACGGTCAACAGTCAGCAAAACAAGGAAACCAAGAACTGGCCCTAAAGAACATGACTGATATGATGTGTTTCCTGTTTACTTCAGTTGATTCCTTCCTTTACATCATAACTACTCTGGGATGCAAGAATCACACACACACACACACACACACACACACACACACACACACACACACACACACACACACACACACACACACACACACACACACAACCATTACAGCCACTTGTATAATTGTATGCCTCAGATATTGCCTTGAGACCAACTGAATTCATAAATTCATAAACAATGACACAGAAACATATCTTAACTAACTGCATTCAGAAGGTACAGTTGTGTAACATCTTACCATAACAGTAGATGTCCTTCTCTTCACCGTTGCAGTATACTAAATAGATGGGATCTCATGCCCAGGGCAGCCTGACACTGCCAGTATACAAAAGTCTCTTGATCTTGTTTGTTCCGAACATCAACTTATGTTCCCTGCACAGAACATAGGGCATAAGGGATGTACAGGCACATCTACCCGGAAGTGAATTGCGCCAGAAGAGAACAGTCACCAAAGGACAAAGAAGTCCATGCACATCCAGAAGGAAAAAAATGCAGAAGGAAAAGGGAAACCCTTGGCCAGAAGGGAATCTAAAACAAAAACCAGAACAAACAAGAGGTGGTTGGAGGGAGGGAGCTAATACTGCAACAGTGAAGAGAAGGACATCTATTATTATTGTAAGATTTTACATAAGTGTACTATATCCTTCTCTATCACTGTTGCAGTATCCTAAACAGAAGGGAGAGTAACAAAACATCTAGAAACAGAATGGGAGATGGAAGGCTGAGAAAAGCCCTCAACAAACCTATATAAAATGGTTTTAACAAAACTGGCTTGGCCCTAGAAACCATATCCAACTTATAAAGCTTAGGAAAGGTATGTACTGAGGACCAGGTAGCAGCTTCAAGGAGTAATTGGTTTCCAACCCCTTGAAGAAAGCACCAAAATAGGCAACAACCCTAGTGGAATGAGCTCTAACTGAAGTAGACAGAGATTTGCCATGAAAAGTATAGCAAAAGAAATGATCTTAGAAATCCAGGAGGAGATGGTTTGCTTAGAAACAGCCAAACCCAATGTCCTGGGATAAAAGGATACAAAAAGCTGATAAGACTTATGAACGGCCTCAGTTTTATCCAAATAGTACCTGACCTGTCTGTGCAAATCTAATGTATGCAGGACTCTCTCACTAGCAGACAGAGAAGAAGGGAAAAGGGAAGGGAACTGTACTGACTGATTCAAGGACAACTCACTTATTATCTTGAGCATAAAAGAAGGATTAGTATGAAGGGCACCTTGTTCCTAAGAAAAGAACAAAAAAGGAGGGATGGCCATAAAGGCCTGGAGCTCAGAAACCCTCCAAGCAGAAATAAGAGCCAGCAACAAAACAGTCTCCTATGTACAATGTTGCAAAGAAGAAGAATCTGCTAGCTCAAAAGGAGCCTGACCCAATTTTTCAAAACAAAATAAAGGACCTAGGGTGGAGGAATTGGTTTCCTTTGAGGCCTAATATGCAGGGCACCTTTAAGAAATTGTTTGACCTCAAAATGAGAAGCCAAAGGAGTATTCAATGGTAGACATGCAGATATGACTGACAAATGGGCTTTCATAGAAGACTAGGCTAGGCCAGACTGGAGCAACTCACACATATGAGAAAGGACCAGAGGAACCATCACTGATACGGAGTCCTGGTTATGAGCATGGCACCAGACAGAAAATCTTTTCCATTTGAACATATAAGATTTTCTTGTTGAGGGTTTCCTTGCCTCCTGTAAAACCTTGAGAACATCCTCAGAAAAGAGTTGCCTGAAAGGGATCAAAATCTTGTCACCCGTAGTGTCAGCTGAAGAGTGGACAAGTAAGGATGATGGATAGTCCCCTTGTCCTGCGTGAGGAAATACAACTGGTGAGTTAACTTTTGGTGATGGCCCCTTGCCAGATGCATTAAGATGGCGGCACTGCTACATTGGCTACTAGGGAGTCACTAGCAAAATTTTTGGGGAGTCCAGCAGAACCTTTTGCAGGTCTCTTGGAAGTAGAGGAAAAGCAGAGAAAGCATTAAGAAACATCCCCTTCCAAGGAAAAGAAATGGTGTCCATCTTCCATGCCAGATGGCATGGCAGTCTGGAACAGAAGAGAGGAAGCTGCCTGTTCAGAAGGGAGATAAAAAGATCTACCTGAGGAATACCCTACTGATGGACAATGTCCAAAAACACTTCTCTGTGAAGCATCCATTCATGAACCTGTTTTTTGGACCTGCTCAGAGAGTCTGTCACTAGATAGCACTCTGAAAGAATGTATATTGCCTGAAGAGTTATCTAATAACTGAGAGCTGCTCCCAAGCCTGTAGAGCCATCCAACAAAGGAGATAAAATTTTGTGCCTACTTGCTTGTTGACATACCACATCACTATAGAGTTGTCCGTATACACCTTCAAGGGGCCTGGAGACAACATGGGGTGAAACGCTTGAAGGGCCAGAATCATAGCTCTCATCTCTTTGATGTTGATATGGCCTGAGTATTGATGGGGAAGACAGAGACCCTGAGCTTTCATGTGACCAAATGAAGCCCACCACCCCATGTCTGAGGCATCAGTGAACAGTTCTTGAGAAGGGCTGGAGGATGAAAGGGCCAGGTGGGTTGAGATCAAACTGTTGAATCCACCACTCAAATTCCTTCTTTAGACAGGGAAGGAGAGAGGTACACTGAAATTCCAAAGGTAACAATACCGCAGCTAAACTGACTTGAGGCACCGTTGAAGCTTTTGCATATGCAGTCTGGCAAGAGGAAGCACTGGAATAGAAGAGGCAATGAATTGCAGGGCCCAAAGAAACTCTCTGGCTGGCATGCAGTCAGAGGAAGAAGAGATGAAAGAAGGCTGTCAGTGACAAAACATTTAGAGTTGGAAGAGAGCCCAGCCTTGACACTGTCTGAATCCTGCATCCCAGAGACACATGATCCTGAGAGGGAGTCAGGATGGACTTCTGGAAGTTGATAGTGAACATTAGACTTTGAAGAATACAGATGGTGAGCTTCAGGTCCTGTTGCAGGGAACTGGGAGTAGGCGTCTGAAGGAACAGATCATCTAGAAAAGGAAAAATCTGAATGCCTTGGAGCCTGCTGAAAGCAATCAGAGGAGCTAGGCATTTTGTGAATACTTATGGGGCAGTAGAGAGGCCAAAGGGCAAAACAGAGAACTGAAAATAAAAGTAAGACACAGAAAAATATTAAGCAGCCCTGAAAAGAGAGTGAATAGGGGTATGAAGCTAAGCATCTTTCAGAGCCAAAGACACAATGAAAAGCTTGGGGTAATAAAAGAAGAAACAAGGTTTGAAGAGTAAGTATCCAAAAATAAGGGACCATGAGAAAGGTGTTGAGCTGGGAGAGATCCAGAATAGGTCTCCAAGTGCTCTCCTTTTGAGCAACAAGGAACATCTTTGAATAAAAACCCTTTCCCCCTTGGGAAGGTGGGGGCTGGTTGAATGGTTCCTTGGTTTACCAGGGACCCAAGAACTTCCAGGGATGAAGAGGTTGCTCTAGAAGAGGTGGAGGAATCCCTGAAAAAGGAGGGAGAGACTTCCATACCATGAAGTAATTCTGATGGATGATAGACAGAACCCAAGACCCTGAAGTGATGAGACACCAATTTGGAAGCCAAAGGGACAAAGGAACCTGGTCTTAAAGAAGGAAGGGGGGTGACTACATTGGATTCCTCTGCCATGAACAGAAGCAGGCTTATCAGATAAAGGAGGCTTCTGGGCCACAGAACTCTGAGAAGCCCTAGCAGCGGGGGCCCACCTAGCACATTTCTGCCCTTAGAGGCCTGATGGGGTTACCTGCAAACAAAAACAGATCTAGAATGATAATTCCTCTAGACCTTAGGGATAGGAGAGAGAAAACAAACATGTTTAAGGTCCTGCAAGGCTTTGCCTTTTTCTTGAAGAGACTTAAACATGTTCACAGCAGCAGTCCCAAAAATATGTTTACTATCCAAAGGAGCATCCAACAACTTATCCTTAATGTCCTCAGGCAGAGACTAGAGACAAAGCCAAGAGTAACACCTCATGACAGACCAAAAGCTCCAGCCCTGGAAGAGGCATCAGCAGCATCATAGCTACACTTAATAGAGTGCTGAGCCACGTGACACACAGAACCTAACACAGACAAGGCAGAGGATTTGCCTTCAGAATCAGGGAGTTCAGAAATAACCTGACAAGCCTGAACACTGAAGGCCAGAGCATATCTGGTTATGTGGGTCTGGTATTTAACAGCCCTAAAAGCCAAAGTAGAATCAGTATAAACTTTCTTACCAGTCCTCTCAATTACCCTACTATTCTTCTCAGAAGGCAAAAGTTTGGAAGAGGGCAAAAGTTTAGAAGGGTTTGTCAGAGGAGACTAACACCACAGAAGGATCAGCAGAAGGACATTTAAACAAAGATTTGACAATTCTCAGAAACCTTATAGAAACTATTAGGTTTCTTAGGAGCAGAAGGCTGAGAATCAAGAAACTTGTAAGCAGCAATGAAAGTGTCTAGCAAGGCAGCCAACACAGGAGGAACTGTCAGTAGTTTAGGAGTATTCACCTAAAGCAACTTATAATATCTTTTCTAAATATCAGACAGTTGAGAGGAATACCACTAAAGTATGCCATTATCCTAGCAATTGTGCCCCCAAAAGTCAATTCCTCAAAAGGAGACTCAAGGCTAACAGACTCCTCTTCAACAGAACCATAAGCCAAAGGCAAAGGCATCTGTGAAGAATAGTACAAAGAACCCTCATCAGGCACCGAATCCTCATCTGAGGATTCTGGTTCCCTAAGCCATTTAGAAGGGGTAGAGGTCCAAGGAGGAGCAGGTATGGAAACCCCTTCAGGAGGCTTTAGGGCCATTAAGGCAGAAAACAAGCCCTGAGTAAACTCTAGCCATTCTCTTTAAGGATCCTTAAGATGGACCTAAACATGCTTCAGTTTTTGTCTTTTCTTGGTAGGGACATCAGCCCTAAGAAATACTGGAGGTTCTGACCCTTGGCAAGATTCGATAAGAGACCTGGAACCGCCTCCCTGACCAGTATCGGTGGAATCCCTCTAGGATCATCTGAGACAATCAACCATGGTTCCCCTTAGATGTCCACAGCAGACACATGCAAAGCCTCAGAGGACGTGTGAAAAGACGGAGCCATACCGGCCTCTGACAGGGTCACAGCAGAGGAATCCAGTGTCTATGCTGAATGACCTCCAGAGCTTATTACCTGCTTCTAGAGGGATGTCCAGTGGAGGCTGGACAGCAAAAGAATCTGGACGAGACTTCTTGGCCTTCTTCCTACCTAGCAGGAGTATCTTGGGGTTAAAGGATTCTGCCATGGTATCCTGAGTTAGCTGTTTAAGCCATTGGCTTTCAAGATAAATGTCCAGCGAAGACAAATGGCTTCTGAGTTTCTAAGGCACCAGTGCCTTACAGATACTACAAGAGGTATGGTTGTGTGAAGCATGCAAACAAAAGGACATTGTTTGTGATGATCCTTATGGGGAATCCACCTCCAAGAATGAAGTCTAGATAGCAAAACCCCCCCAAATAACAATACCAAGACAAGAAAAAAACAACCCCAATAGGGCACTTATCTGGTGGCTGAGTATTCAGTACAGCAACAAGGCATTCAGACCAACTAGAAATAATGGAGTTCGAACTGGTGACAAAGAAGTCCAGGGTAGTTGCGTCCGTATGCCCATTTTATGCCCTATGTTTTGTGTAGGGAACATAAGTGTGATGTATGGCACAAACAAGATCATTAGGCTTTTGCATACTGGCTGAGCGTTGGGTTGTCCTGGGCAGGAGATCCTGTCTGTTTAGGATACTGCAACAGTGATAAAGAAGGACATCAATAATGTGCAACCAATTGCAACTCTCTCTGCCTTCTTAACTTTTTAGCTCAAGAATCATAAAGACCAAAAAACATGCACAGATTTTAAAAAGTTTTCATATGCTTTGAAAATTACTAGAACAATACGTTTTGCATGAGTGAAAATATTATAAAGGATATAAAGTGTGAAACATTTAAACTTATCATTTAGTGACTGCAGTCCACAAAACCTGTCAGAAGACCCGCAAATGTTATAAGAAACAGACAAAAATACCTCTCATCTTCCTTGTTTGGGAATTCTGGAAAAAGCCAAAAAAAAAGGAAAGGAAAAAAGGGACACTGAATATAATTTTCTTTTATATATCTGTTACAGGCAAACCCACTGGACAAAGTGGTGCTTTAAAGGGAGGAATGCAGAAGCACTGCCTGAGGGACTTGCTCAAAGTCACACAGTAGGCAAATGAAAGTGGAAGGATTCAAGCACTGTACACTTGACTACAAGAAGCAGTTTAACAGCAGAACCTTACATGCCAGACAACACAAATTTACTTAAACAAATTAACAGAACAGCAGATATTGCATGAGCATGCATTTTCTAAGCAATTAGAACTATGAAACATTAACGACTGGCATTACTGACTGTAATCCTCAGTGTGTTTTCAGACAAAAGGATATTTTCTTACGTATTTGTTAACTGGGTTAGCTCACTGAACAACTTGTTCCACAGGGGAATCCTGGCAGCAATGTCCAGACTTGCTCTTGACCTTCTGAAAGCTGTTGTTCAGAGATAAGAGTGAGGAATTGTGGTTAGTAAAATCTTTCTAATCAAACATTTAAGCAATTTGAATGTTCTGCCAAAAAGAGTTACTAAATGTCTTGCTAGATGCCCCTCCCCATTATCATCAGGCTGATGTAATACCTGACTCGTGTGTGTGTGTGTGTGTGTGTGTGTGTGTGTGTGTGTGTGTGTGTGTGTGTGTGTGTGTGTGTGTGTGTGTGTGTGTGTGTGTGTGTGTGTGTGTGTGTGTGTGTGTATGAGAGTGTGTGTGTGTGTGTGTGTGTGTGTGTGTGTGTGTGTGTGTGTGTGTGTGTGTGTGTGTGTGTGTGTGTTTTGGAATCAGTTTTATAATTAATTTTCTTTGTTAAAATATTTTAGATCCATTTGCTACCTGTCTCCCCACTGAGTCTCTCAACCCAAAATTGTCTGTATGATTTATCAGATTTGCTGAAGTGTAAATTAGATCTCTAAGAAGGCCAAAACGATATGCAGGACCACTGCAGTACTGGATACAGACAGGAAGACAGGAAATGGTGGAAGAAGTACTTTGCTGACGCTTTTCATTTTTGCAATCGCTTTTGGAATGGGATGAAGAAAAAAAAGTGACAGTTGGGTGTCATCCATAAAATCTTGTGTTTTTATATATATAGATATCATATCCTATGGTTTGAATTAAAGAGAATGAAAATCACTTTGAAATTATAAAACGTTTATATTATCATGTAGTTTCAGTTCAGTCCAGATCCAAAGGCTACCAGCTTAAAAGGGAACTGGACCTTGTAAGGGAGGGACAGAAGAGTTCAGACATTTGGGTACTACTTCTATAATGCATTGACTTCTGTGAAATCAGGCATTGTGTGGACCACCCCAGAAGATGTATTTCTGATGAGCATAATTCCACTGCATAATGAACAGGTTCCCATTCTGTAAATGTGAATTTTGATGATGAAGTTTATAGGCCATTCTAAGTTGGTAACTAATATCCTGTTGGTGACTACAAACACATGAAGCAAGCTGTAGACATGACATCTCTTATTCTTGATGCTTGTTCAGCTGTCTTTATCACAGCACAGCTTTAGCTAGCAACATCGGTCTGTATCACAGCAACATCAGTCTGTATCACAGCAGCATCAGTCTGTATCAAGGCAGTGAGGATCACCTCCACTCAGCTGGACGTGGAACAGAGGCACATTATCCACATTATGAATGGTGTCACAAGGTATGCAGTCCTGGACTAAGGTTTAACCACTGTGTAGAAAACATGGAAGCATGTCATGGCTTGATCCCAGCAGAAGCCCATTTACTTGTAGAAGTGAAGGATCTCCTTGTTTCCATGAGGGAAGGCAACACCTTTAGAAGTGAGGCTCTGTGATTAGTAGGTTCTCATTTCTAAGGAGAAGTATTAACTTTAGAAAGCGTTACATAAGAAGCTATTTCAGAAAAGCCAGACCTCCAGTGAACACTGCCCATCTTGGAGCTACTTTTGCACATCCCATTCAGATGTAGAAGAATGAAAGAGACTGCAATGTCATTGGATAGTAGTACATCAGTCCCTCACCAGTGTTGCTACATAAGGTTCAGATTAACTGGAACCAGAAAAGAGCCTACGACATGTCACTCACACACTCACCAAGCGCATTCCATTTTGCTGACCGGTGGTAAGTTCCAGTTCTTTACTGCTTACCTCCTGGACTGAATATCTAGTAACTACCAATGAACACATAAAATGCAGGTCCCCCCCCCCAAAAAAAAAATCTTATGGCTTAGCAAATATTCACAGCAAGGGCCTTCACATACCTCCCAGCTGTACAGATTTTGGCAGAATGTCCCGATTTTTGCCTTACATTTTTGGCCTGTTACTCATAAAACTGTGAGTTTCTGGCAAATCATTGCCAAAACCTTGAGTACTTCAGTCAGATAATAATGACAGACATTTGAGATTCAGACCTCATATCACCCAGAAAAATTCATGCTAATGCAAAGCTGTTAAATAAAAACAAATTAGGACAACACAAAAGGCTCAGATGCAAAAACTTTACTAGTGTACACCAGGAGGCAAAAGACCATACAATACAAGTATAGAATTCTGTCTGGCATGATACAGGAAGTGTTCTACATTTTATAATCATACATTCAAGCTGTGCCCACCTTACTGACATGGTCAGTCACAGGGCACCTACATCATTATAGTCTACAATATTCTATTCATAAGAAAAAGCTGATGTTATACTTTTTAAAAGTTTTCCCATGAGAATAATACAGCCTTGCAAAGCACCTGGTCAGTTATAATGTCTTTCTGTAAATGTTATTCTTTCAAGGTTTCAGTCCTGCTCGAATACAATAGTCAGTTCAGTCTTGTAATACACTTCTTTGTTCTTCTCGCAACATTACTTCTAGCAGCTGTGCTTTATCTCTGATAATATTCGCAAGGCCAACCATCTCAGAGGAAGGAAGAAAGATTTTCAATGCTCTATACATTCATTTTCCTGACCCAGCAGATAATCATTAGTGAAAAACATAAGCTTGCTGAGCTGGCTACTGCCAGGGTCAGAGTTTAATCACACTGCAGCTCCAAAGCTTCAAGCAATTACATGTAAGATCATTCTTACTGCCATATTGTAAAATAGAATAAAATGCATTACATACTATTTGCTTTTAAACTAGCACTTTATATATGTTCAAATACACATTTTCTAACATTTTCCTCCCTTTTAATACTTTTTATTCTATTCAGAAACATAAACAATATCATATCGTTCCCTAGCCTTCTCCTTTAAGGACTTTTAACTAGGCAAGTCATTTGTTTTATATTTCGGAAAGAATTTCATTTGGAACCAATAGATCCAACTCAATGTCTTGGTACATAGTCTCAGTTACAGATATATCAACAAATTCTCTGACTAATCTTTTCATACAGGGAATCCCACAACAGACACATGCTCCTAATAAGAGCAGAACAACACAAATAGCAATCAGAATACTCATTTGGATTGAACCCCACCCACCAAATAGATTCTGGAAAAAGTTCGTCAGTGGGTTTGGGCCTGGTTCAGTCATGGCTGATACCTGCTGTATTACCTCTAGGTGGTCATTTATCTCATGCTTATTATCTGGTATAAACGCACAGCATTCTTCTTTGATAAGCGCGCACGTACCACCTCTCGCCACTAGGGTGAAGTCAAGAGCCATTCGGTTTTGTAGCACAACAGTTCTCATTGCATTCATTTCATCAGTCACAAGTTCGAGAGCGGAAAAAGTTGCATTACTCATTACTTCGAGAAGCTTTGACAATTTTCTCAGCTCCCAGATCGATTTGACTGCTCCATAGGCTGGGAATATTCCAGCCCAGGATATAACACTGTCACACAAGTCCATATGAGTCAATTTTTTTTTATCTTTCACGGATGGATGATCCTTCCAGCCAGCTTCGATCTTACCCACTGGATTAGCAGGTTTCTCGACTGAATTCCCAGTTTTTCGAGCTACATCTCTTACGTTTCATATCTTACCTAGAGGTAATTCTGCAGTATGCCTTATAGCTGGAACCAGATAACCCAAAAACAACTGCCGGACCAATTCTCAGGTAGCCATTTGTATGCTTTTTTCCCACAAACAAAATAACAATTTTCTACTTTAGTACTGATGCGGGTTAACTCTGAATGAAACATTTTCTTGTCTATAACAGACAATTGTTTATGCAATTCAGGATTTTTCTGCACATCTTTTATGGTCGTTTTCATTAAGCTCAAATATGAATCATAATTTGTGCTACAACTAGTACTTTTATCTTTAGCCTTAATATAGCATTTATAAGATACAGTTATGTTACAGTTACTCCAACCAACTTGGAGTGTATCATTTTTATAGAAACAAACAATTCCTCTCTGTGTAATAGGCAAATACAATGCAATTTTGTCCTGTGATCTCACAGAACCTGTATCAAAAAGTAAATTTTCCCAAGTCTCATTTATCCCCAAGGGGACAGCGGACATCAACAGTCCTCCATATGCTGTTGGTATAGCAGTACAAACCCAGCAGTTTGAAACGTTCATAGTCTCTACATATACACGCTTCATAGCCAGGTATATGTTAAAGTTTGGATGCCAGTCTATAGACAGTTCATCACGTTTCACCACTTTCATTTGTGCGGTTATATGCAGGAAAAACCACAACAAAAGGAAAGTCACCACAATCATAGTCAATAGATGTATAGTTAGCAAGATGGTTAAACAATATCTTCGGGGTTGGTTTGTATTTTTACTCATTTTGCTCTTGGCCATCCTGCCTTTGTGGTGTATCAGTCACAAAATGTTTATCAAGCTGAAAGTTCTTTACTGGTTTACAGTGCGTCAGGTGGACCCAGGACGACCTCTCAGCAACTTTAACTGCAGTAGGCGTCGCCAACAGTACTTGGTATGGACCTTCCCACTTCGGACTTGTCCAGTTTTTCTTCTTTATGACCTTCAACCAAACCCAGGACCCAGGGGTCAGCACCGCTTCCGGTCTCGTTTGTTCTTTATCTGAAAAAGAGTTCAACTGCAAAACAGTCTTATTTGTTAACAATTTCCTCATATGATTAGCTAATGAGCTGTCAGCCTCCAGCTCTGCAGGCATGAGAGCTTTCCACTGTGGCACATAATATGCCCTTCCAAATATCACTTCAAAGGGGGTCAAACCCTTTACATTTGGAACTGTTCTCATGCTCAGCAGTGCCAAAGGCAAACAGCAAATCCAATTCTTCTGTGTTTCATTCATTAATTTTCTCAACTTACTTTTCAAAATTCCATTGTACCTTTCCACCAGTCCTGCAGACTGTGGGTGGTAAGCACAATGATTCTTCAAGGAGATCCCAAAGAATCTCCCAAGTTGTTGGATTGTCTGGTTGACAAAGTGTGTCCCATTGTCACTATAGATTCTTTCCAGTATGCCAAATCTAGGAATTATTTCTTTTATTAGGGCCTTTGCCACTGTCGCTGCATCTGGATTTTTAGTTGGAAAAGCTTCTACCCATTTGGAAAACATGTCTATAATCACTAAACAGTATTTTTTCCCTTCACATTTACTCAGTTCTATGAAATCCGTACAGATAGTATGGAACAGATATGGTGGTATAGGAAAACTCCCTTGCTTGGGTTTGAATGCTCCTTGTGCATGATGTTTGTTACAAATATGACATGCTGCACAAAATTTTTGTGTGAAGTTCGTGAATCCGTATGTTTGGAATATTCGATTTACTAACTGTACCATCTCCCCTGTTGAGACATGGCTCTGCCCATGGCTCAACAAAGCTGCATATCTAAATAAATTAGATGGCAATATTGGCTTTTTCTCTTTGGAGATGTACAGTCCATTTTCGAGGATTGCACCTCGTCTCTCCCATTTCTGTTTCTCAGCTTTTGTAGTCAATGTCTGCATTGTTTTCAACATTTCTAAATCTAAAATCTCAGAGGGTTGTAATTCCTCATTCAAAAGTAAAGCTTCTGAGTCTGAGGCCGCTTACTTTGCAGCTGCATCAGCTCGTGCATTACCTTTTGAAATTGAATCCTGTTGTTTTGTATGAGCTACACATTTTCAAATAGCTACTTTGGTAGGTAACTGAATAGAATCTAATAAGTTCAAAATAAGTTGCTCATGATTAATCAGTTTGCCAGTAGATGTTACCATTCCCCTATTTTTCCATTGCTGCGCAAAAACATGCACTGTAGAGAAAGCATACTGACTGTCAGTATATATGTTCACACATTTGTCTTTCGCTAGAGTGCAAGCCCGTGTCAAGGCTATCAATTCTGCTGCTTGAGCAGACAGGTTATGCTGTAAAGGTTGGGCTTCTAAAATCTCTGTGTCTGTGACTACTGCATACCCTACTAGATTCTTCCCCGTAGGACCCTTTCTGCATGAACCGTCCACATAAAATGTCACCTCGGCATCATCCAAGGGCATATCAGTGAGATCTTGTCTGGGCAAAGTTATTTGCTCAATTTCCTGCAGGCAACTGTGTGGTGTGCCATCCACAGGAGTCGGAAGTAACGTTGATGGATTTAATGTTGTACAACGTTCAATTACCATATGAGGTTGGCTCAGCAGTATGGTCATACAAGAAAGATGTCTAGCAGGAGATAGATATGCTATTTTCTCTTGCAGTAAAATTATCGTGACTGCATGAGGCACTCTCAATGTGAGAGGGTGGAATAACACCACCGAGGCTCAAGCCTGTACTGCCATTGCAGCTGCGACTACTGCTTGTACACAATGTGGCAATGATCGTGCCACTGGATCTAATTGTGATGAATAGTAAGCTATGGGGCGTTGCTTACTTCCATGCTGTTGCGTCAGAACTGACATCATGTATCCCTGTTTACAATCTACGGTTTGGAAAAATCTTTTGTGGTAATTTGGAAGTCCTAAAACTAATGATGAAGCTATCAATTGTTTTAGTCTGCAGAAAGCTGTTTCTGCTTCAGGTGTCCATTGTAATACATCTTGTGCTGCCATTGGTGTTTTATATATTAAATCAGCCAATGGAGCAGATTCTAAAGCATAGTTTGATATCCAACTTCGACAAAAATTAGTCGTTCCCAAGAAGGACATCATTTCCTTCTTGGTTGTTGGTTTAGGTGCCTGTAAAATCGCTGTTTTTCTATCCTCATCTAGTATTCTACCTTCTTTGGATATTACATATCCCAGGTATCTAACCTGTTTTCTCCAAAGTTGTAACTTATTCTTGTTTACTTTGTGTCCTTGTGCTGCTAGAAATTTCAATAATGCTATTGTATCTTCCCTGCATTGCTGTTGGGTGGGGGCTGCTAGCAAGATGCCATCTACATAAAGCAGAATCTGACTACCTCCTGGTGGGGTAAATCCCGCCAGGTTGCTAGCCATTTCTTGTGCAAATATCGTTGGACTTTCACAATATCCCTGCGGTAGCCGTGTATAGGTATATCTTTTTCCTTGAAATGTAAATGCAAACCAATACTGGCTATCAGGATGTATAGGTATTGAAAAGAAAGCATTGCTTATATCTACCACAGTAAAATATTTTTGTTGTGGCTTCAAATCGTTCAACAAAGTGTGTGGATCTGGCACCGTAGGTGCTCTGGGTATTATTGCATTGTTTACGGCTTGTAAATCCTGTACCATCCGCCATTCCCTGTTTGCTTTTTTAACAGGAAACAGAGGGGTATTACATGGTGAATCTAGAGATTCTACCAGTACTCCTTCCTTGAGTAATGCTGCTATTATAGGCTTGATTCTTTGCTCTGCATCCTTCCTCAAGGGGTATTGTCTTTTTTGTGGTCTAAATGCTGATTTTGGTGTAATGGTTACTGGACCTGCTGTTCGAATAAGTCCTACATCTGATTTTCCTGTCGACCAAAGAATGTTTGGTATATCGCATAAGGCTTTTTCTTCTTCTTCTAACAAGAATGCTAATCAGCTGTCTTCACTATGTTGTAAGTGTACAGCTGGACGTGTCTGTGTTAGCCAATTCAATTTCTGTTTTTGTACTCCCTGTTCTGATAGCTCTAAATCAGTTTGTTTTTCCCATTTTGTTACTTTTTCTCCTAAATCTGCCCACCTCACAGCTTTGTTCTTTGTCAAGCTGACATGTGGCAGTCTATTAGATTTGTACAGTTTCATGAATTCCTGAGGTAATGAACAGCTTACTACACTGTTTCCCTCAGTATCCCAATATAAAGTTCGTAACACTAATCTGTTAGCAGGATTTTTGAACAACTCTTGCTCATATTCCTTATCCGGTCCTGGCATGCTACAGTAGTATAGAGTACAATGTAACAAATGCTGTTGATCAGTGTCAAGGGAGGGGGCCTTACTGATGGCTACGTTCATCAGTTCCTCGGTTACTGCCCCTGGACCAGTCGTAACTAGATCCTGGCTGTACCAGTAAAAAGTTTCACCCTCCGATCGCACCACAAAAGTATCCATTTGTCTTTGTGCCTCCATACCCTGCATGGTAGGAACTACTGCTATGCCAAATATCTGCATAAGGTCTCTTCCCAGTAAGTTTACTGGACATTTTGCAGAAACTACAATTTTACTTTTCTGAGTCATACCTGAAACAGGGTCAGTTATTGCTATATCATGGGAGAGTGGCTCCCTATATAGCTGTCCATTTGCTGCTTTCACTAATATATAGTCAGGTGATTCAGAGTGTTCTGGTAACTTTGAAGGGTGTATCAAAGTTCGTGACGCTCCTGAGTCACACAAGAATTTCACTTCCCTACCTTCCACCAGAAGCGTAACTTCCGGTTTTGTGTCTGCCAAATAGAGCTCCAAGCTCAATAATGCTAAGTCTAAAACTTCACTTTCTTCATCCTCTACATCTGCTTGCACTTCCTCTGTTCCTTCCACTACATTTACATTTGTCCTTTGTTTGTTAACCTTTCCTGATGATTTTTGATTGTCATCACTATCATATAGTCAGTCCTCATCACCTTTATCTTTATCTTCTGTAGTCACCTTTTTATTTAGCCTGAAATCCCTTGCTAAATGTCCTTTTTTACCACACTTAAAGCACTCACCTTTCTTTTTTCTCTCTTCAAAATCCTCTGACTTTTTGTCAGATTGTTTATTACCCTGGGTATTTTTCTTACCCTTTTTACTCGACTGTACTACAAAGACTTCTGCTCCGTCTTCTGCTGTGAAGACCTGTGTTTTCTTTCTCTTTTTACTATTAAAGTGTCTTTCAGCATGTCTAGCATACTCAAGTAAGGCTTGTAGCCTACTTGTTCGGTGATCTATCATATGCTTTGTAATAAAGCTACTGATAGGGGCAATGCAACCTTTCAAAAATGCATTTTTCAGTTGCTGTTCATATGCGCTATCATTTGTCTGACTTTCAGGAATAGTCATGCCACTATGGTTATTGAAACATTCCAATAATCTACCATAGTACCCATCTACAGTTTCATTATCTTGTTGTATGCATTGGTTAATGCAAGTCTAAGTCTAAGTCACTCTGGTGTCTAATTCTGTGTCACTATGTAGGAGTGGCTTAAGTTGTGCGTCACGAGCGTTCCACGTGCCACAAATCATGTGCCATTCTGGACCTATAATTTGTCTAACTACCTTTTCTACCTCTTCCCCATTTAAATGGTAACTTAGTCTCATACCTTGTAAATCTTGTATAAACTTTTTATGATTAATTTTCGGGTGAGGGATTCCCTCTGTAGCTTTTCGAATATCTTCCGGTGTCCATGGTCTATACACCAGGAGAGTTGGGTCCTGCCCTTCCTGTCCTGCCTGAGGGTTTGGTACCTCGATTAGTGGACAGATTTCTTCACTCTCTTCTAGTGAGTCTCTCCCTATTTGATATAAATCTGTGTCCCTAAGTGTTTTACGTGTCCGGGACCTAGTTTCAATAGGTTCTCTAACAAACGGTTTTAATGCCCCTGCAACTTCAGGATAACGTGGAGGTGGACTAGCCTGTCCTCCTGCTTCATATCCTAAAAAGGGTATTGGAGGGGGCGGAGGGGGAGGGGCCGTCGCTATTACTGTATTATTATCCTCTTTGTCTAAAAATAATGCTTTCGCATTTTTAAGTTTCTGTTCCCTTCGGTTCACTTCCTCAATCCACCTGTGTGCCTGAGGAATGCCTAATTGTCATTGTTTCTTTGCCTGACCTTCTGCGTCAGATTTAAGCTGTTTTAAAAGTTTAACTAATGAAATTTTATTTAATTTACCGTCAAATTCGTATTTATTAACCCATTTTGTATAATACCTTATATTATCTGCTCGTTGTAACTGCATATATTTTGCGTCATCAGTTAGGGGCGGATCTCGCGATTTTTTAGTGCACTGATTTCCCATGTCAAAAGAAAACTGTTACGTAACCCTTTTCTTACCACGTGGTATCTTAGTTTCTTACACAGTTTATCTAGAATAACTGCCTACGTTATTCTGTTTCCCTGATCTATGACAAAATATACAGTAATTCCTTATGTCCCTGATCTGTACAACAAATCTATGACAATAACATTTACTGTAACCTAGTCCCTGATCTAAAACAGAAAAAAGGCAAAAATCTTCCTACCTGAGCCTCTTGGGTCCACCAGTTCGAGACCGCTCTTCGGCCACAGATCAGAAAAGTGGCCAGCCTCTCAAGACGACAATTCAGTCGGAGGTCTTTATGCTTCAAGAAGAACCGTTTCGGTAGCTTCTCCTGCGCAGTATTCGACCACCG
Source organism: Protopterus annectens (assembly GCF_019279795.1). Taxonomy (NCBI): domain Eukaryota; kingdom Metazoa; phylum Chordata; order Ceratodontiformes; family Protopteridae; genus Protopterus; species Protopterus annectens. Next base: position 662,097,843 of record NC_056725.1, read on the forward strand.
GTACACTCTGATCTGTAGCTGTCGAGGGTTTCCGGTCAAAGAATGGACCAAACTGTTAAATAAAAACAAATTAGGACAACACAAAAGGCTCAGATGCAAAAACTTTACTAGTGTACACCAGGAGGCAAAAGACCATACAATACAAGTATAGAATTCTGTCTGGCATGATACAGGAAGTGTTCTACATTTTATAATCATACATTCAAGCTGTGCCCACCTTACTGACGTGGTCAGTCACAGGGCACCTACATCACTATAGTCTACAATATTCTATTCATAAGAAAAAGCTGATGTTATACTTTTTAAAAGTTTTCCCATGAGAATAATACAGCCTTGCAAAGCACCTGGTCAGTTATAATGTCTTTCTGTAAATGTTATTCTTTCAAGGTTTCAGTCCTGCTCGAATACAATAGTCAGTTCAGTCTTGTAATACACTTCTTTGTTCTTCTCGCAACATTACTTCTAGCAGCTGTGCTTTATCTCTGATAATATTCGCAAGGCCAACCATCTCAGAGGAAGGAAGAAAGATTTTCAATGCTCTATACATTCATTTTCCTGACCCAGCAGATAATCATTAGTGAAAAACATAAGCTTGCTGAGCTGGCTACTGCCAGGGTCAGAGTTCAATCACACTGCAGCTCCAAAGCTTCAAGCAATTACATGTAAGATCATTCTTACTGCCATATTGTAAAATAGAATAAAATGCATTACATACTATTTGCTTTTAAACTAGCACTTTATATATGTTCAAATACACATTTTTCTAACAAAAACCTGTTATTCTATCAACTTTCTAAGTTTTGTAAGAGCAATATTTAAAAATTGTCCCTATTTTCAGGGCTTTGTGCCCCCATTATTTATGGCTTTGTCCAGGTTTCTTGCTGTGACATTGAGAGCTATGGCCTTCAATTTGGTCCCATACAACTGGGACACAATCTCTTTCAGTAAGTTTTTTTTATATTGGAGTCTCTCTGTAACACTCTCTTCTGAATTCTTGGAAGTGGTATCTTCTTCTAGGCCATCACTCACTCTGTTGTCTTTCAGAGATGTTGCTCCGGATTTAAAAACACCACCCCCCCAAGAAGGACAAATAGCCTCTGGGTGGGCTTACCTTCGCCCTCCTTTTCATTTTTTTTCCTTTTTTTCTCATTTGTTAAATAGGTTAGTGAACTGGTCTTCTGTACTGACCCTTTTCTAGCATGAACTGGGCAAACAGAGCACAAAGGAATACCATCTAAAACAGTGTGATCTCCACAGTAAGATTACAATACTGTGTAAAGGAGATTAAAATATTTAAACACAAAGTCAGAAGAAAAGCAATGATTACATTAAGTACATTCTGAGGAATTTACAATATCTACAAACTGTGGGAGTTCTCCAATAATAGCTGGTACAAGCATTTCAGGTGAGATTAATTGGGAATGCACTTAATGCAGCATTCCAATTTAAAGTCACTTCTCTTGGCTAATACAACATAAGTTTATTCTTAAAGAAACACTTATTTACCTTATTTGCTTAAAGGACACACTTATTGCAGCAGGGTAGTTTCTCTGTGGATAAGATTAACACTATTTGCATTCATGTGGATGTTTTATTTGGTGAGATCTGCTATGCTATGTTACAATATGTTCAGAATCTGACAGAAACCTTTACTAGTCAAGACATGAGGATGCATATATGAAGACCACCATTTCCATAAGTTTGGTCATAGGGCTAATTAACCAGACCAATGTCCAGTTTTCATATCCTCTTAAAATACTACTCCACCCAATAGAGTGGAGTTTCTCCCTCCAGGAGGCAAGATAAGCTCCATCAGAAGACAACTTATTATGACTCATTCTACTGTCACACAATGGCACTAGATAGAACAGAGATAAACTTGGAAGCAGCACTATCAGTGTAGAGTAATTCGTTTATGTTCCCATTGAATATGAGCTTCTCAAACCTTCTGTCTCCCAGTTGTAGTGGTAGGGAGGGATACATTGTTGTACAATATAAAGGAGATTTGCTGGACCACAGCTGGAAAAGAAAAGGTCATATTGGCTAGAAAGTCACGTATAGAGACAGTGAATAGTGAATAATCTCTTGCAGAGATTTTATGAGTAGATTTCTTTCCAAGGGAAGGGCAGGAACTAGAGAAGGAGCAGTTGGATAAACTTTAAAAAATCAATAAGGGAAGTCATCAGCACTGTCTTTCATCAGGAATCTTTTCTTCATCTTATGATGATCTCAGACTTGTTCCACAGATGATATAAGAAGTAGTCCACAAGAAATCACACACTGTGTTTTTCAGCTACAAGACTGTTTTCTTTTTTTTTCAAAACAGGTTTATTGTTTTAACATATAAAAGAAATATCATAACAATTTTATACAAGTAATTAAAAATAGGTATTATTATAATATTCAACAAAACAACTAAAGTATTTACAAAGACATCCACTACAATCAGATCAATTAATTAAACTAAAATACTGTGCTATTGAAATTAGAATTTTTTTAACAAATTTTGTAAATTATCCCATACAATATAATAAGATGTTTTTCTAGTTGTTCTTGTCCTAATTGTGTTTATTTCCATATGGCACACTATATTCATAACATTTTTAAATTCATTGAACGAAGGAGGTGTATCTGAAATCCAATTTCTAGTTATTATTTTCCTAGCCACTGCTAGAATAGACCATAACAAGGGAAGCTTAACCTTTTTAACACTTTGAGGTACAGGTGTGTTGAATAAGATATTTAGAAATAATGAAATTATCTGTAAAAAGAGCCTGCAAAAATTCATTAATTGACTTTCAGTATTCTTTCAATTTTATACAGTCATAAAACATATGAGCCCAGTCAGCATTAATTTCTACATTACATCTCTTACATAAATTATCTTTATTATTTATTTTATTCATCATCAAAGGTGTATAAAAAGATCTATGTAAAAATTTCCATGTATAAAGTCTCCAGACAATGGAAGACGTAGTTCTATAAGCAGATTCCAATATATATTGTTTATCTTGTTGATTTGGTGGGTCCCCATTAATAGAAGTGAAATAATTCCAGTATGAATCTACACTGTAAAAAGTTTCTTGTCTGATAATTTTATGTATGTATGAAAGTTTACCTTTATCAGAAACTTTATGTTGTAAATTTAATATCAAGTAATCAATCAGTGTTGGAATAGATTCTTTAACTGTTATAGACATTAGATCTATTTTATTAATGAGATGTTGTCTAAAGGTCTGAACCTCTAACCAGCAAGTTTCTCTTAGATCAAATTCTTGTTTTAAGAAATCTAGATTTTTAACTTTACTATCAGATATCAACTGATACCAGTACTTTAGATCATTATCTATAGCTAAATGAGTTCCTTCAGAAGTAGATGACAAAAGCATACCCTGAGTATACATTATAGGGAATATAATAAAATTCCATTCCCTATACTTAGGGTGCATGAATATAAAGTTATGATAGCTAATAATAATGTTTAATGGGTAACAAACAATATGTTTAGGTGTAATAGGTGAAGTACAAAATTCCTTTAGTAACCATAACATGGAGTTATTTACAATCATATTTTTATGTGTTAAGGAGATTTTCATGAAGTGCATACTAATTAGCTCCCAATAATCTTTCCATTTTGCAACATATGACTGATCTATTAATAAAGTAATAACTTTTACAATAGAAGAGATAGTATATAAATTAAAGTCTGGAAAAGAAATACCCCTTGAGACCAGCAATTAGTATGTTTCTTTAATGCAATCCTAGGTCTATTAGGTGCCCATAAGAAATTTAACATTAGTGTATTCAATTTCTTGATAATTATTTTTGTAGGTGAAAGTATTATTGATTGTATTAAGTATAAAATCTTGGGGAATATTATCATTTTAATAATTGTAAGTCTCTCCTCCATAGTAAAAACATATTATTCCAGGTATTAAAAGGTTTTGTATATTAAGAAAACAGGTATTATAATTATTATATATAATAGATTTAATATCTTTAGATAGTATTATACCTAAATAAGTTATCTGACCTGAATTGGGTACATATTTAGTAAAATCACTAATGAGAATATTTTTTCGTGTATATATAGGTAGTATTTTAGTTTTTCTTCATTGAATATTAAACCAGAAATACTTTTAAAATTCATCATTTTATCAAATAGAGACTGCATAGAAGAATTAGATCCTGCTGATGTAATTAGAACATCATCTGCAAAAGTTGAATTTTGGATGTTATATTTTCATCTATTTCAAAACCCTCTATGTCAGTACTGTTTCTGATCAAATTAGCCCAAGGCTCCATTACTAAAGTGAATAATAGTGGAGAAAGTGGACATCCTTGTTTTGTACCTTTAAAAATGGGTATTTTTGTGAAACATATGTTCCTACCTTAATATAAGCCAAAGTTCCTTTGTATAAATGCTCAATTAGATTTACAAATGCATCTGAGAAGTTTGTGCACTTCAGTAAGGTAAACAGATAGTCCCAACTTACTGAATCAAATGCTGAACTTATATCAAGGCTAATAAGTGTTAAATCTTTCTTTTTCCTATTTGCAAAATCAATTAATGTTAAAGTTCTTCTTATATTATCAAAAGTATTTCTATTTACAATGAAGCCTGTCTGATCTATATCTATAATGCCGGGGATGATTGTCTTCAATCTATCAGCAAAAATACTCATAAACATTTTATAATCAACATTAAGTAATGAGATGGGCTGATATGAAGTACATCTAGTTGGATCTTTATTAGATTTTAAAATTGGCGAAATAAATGTATATTGCCAAGATGGGGGAGTTATTAACTCAGTTTGGGCCAAAATAAAAACCTTATGTATTAATGAATATGTACTTTTAGAAAGGATTTTATATATCTCTGGTATAATACCATCATTACCCGGTGCTTTGTTTGATTTAAGCTTATTTATTTGTGTAATAACCTCTGTATATGAAATACTCTTGTCCAATAGTTTAATCTGTTGTTTATTAAGCTTTTTATTCATGTTTGTGGTTATAAACTCCTTTATTTTATCTTTAGGTTCCATGTTAATGTTATTATGGTTAATTTTGTGAAAGTGATTTCTAAATTCATCTAGTATTTCTGGTATACTAGAAACATTCTTCTTTTCCTTAGAGAAAAGATTTCTTTGATATGGTTTTGTTTATTCAACCTTTTGTTTTATTTTTAAGTCTATGTAAGTATTTGGGGCTTATTGAATAAGACAAAAACTTGTATTCTCTAAAGTTATTTTAACTTTATGAGTTAAAATTTCTTTGTATTTCTCATTTAGTTTGTTTATTTCTTCAATAACTTTCTTGTCCAAAATATTTTCTTTATTATTATGTTTATAAGAGTCTAATTTACTTTGAATATCTAACAATTCCTTATCCCAAGATTTCCTTTTATTATTATACCATCTGATACTTTGTCCATATAGATATGATTTTAAGGCATCCCAAACATAAACAATGGAGACTTCAGGAGTATTATTTATGTCTAAAAATGTTTTACTTCTGAAAGTATATATTCTTTATAGTCTTTTAGTTGAGTTAAGTATGCTGGTATCCTTTTGATCTGAACATTATGAGTATTTTTATCATGAATTCAAAAACAATTGAATTATGATCAGATATAGGACATGAAATGATTTTGGAATTAATTAAATCTGTTACCATCTGGTTAGAAATAAAGACCCTATCTATTTTGAATAAGTTTTGTATCTGTTAGAAAAAAAGGTGTATGGTAATGATTTTGAATCTATCTGATTATTAATATCATTCAAATGATAAGAATTAGCAAAATCATTTAAATGTTTTGCATTAGATGTAATTCTTCTTTTCCCTATAGTGGTAGTATCACTTTCATGTAGTATACAATTAAAGTCACCAGCTAAAATAATATCTCCTATAGAGAATGATATGATCTTATCAAGATGATGTTTCACTGTATTAATACCAATTCCAGGTATCCAATATACATTAATTAAAGTGTAAGTCTTCCCATTAATTTGTATTGTAACCATACAAAACATTCCTTTGTCATCCTGATAAGACTTAATGGTTTTAGGAATGGGCATACTTTTATTCCATAAAATAGCCACTCCTCTTTTTTCTGAGTGTGCTCTGAACTAACCAATACTGTATATTTGTTTGTGGCTAGTTTATCAATATCTTTTTTCAAGAGATGGGTTTCTTGCAGGAAGACTAAATTGGCCTTATGTAAATTAATGTATCTTATTAGGCTTGCCCTTTTACATGGATTATTCAATCCATTAATGTTTAAAGAAATTCCTTTTAAAGATGTCATTTGGCATTTTTAAAACTTAAGAATCTTATGATCAAAATAACAAATAACAAGATAAGTAATGTTACATCTCCTCCTTTAGGTGTACCTTTAAATATAGCTGTATTTATTGAATCTCTTATGGGATTTTGTATAGGATTCAATTTTGTTTGTAGTGACAATGAGTGTACAAAATATATTGTGGATGTCAAAACTATATACATATAACAATGAACAAGTGAAAATAATGTAAGGATTAAACCTTGCATCCAGCCTGGAGTTATAAACTCCAACTTAGAGTAGTATTTACCACTCAAGTTAACCCCTACCCTAAGCAGCAGTACCTCAGCTACCACCTTATCAATTTAATACTAGTTATATTTAACTGAGGTTAACAGTTTTCAATTCAATTATCTAGCAAGACAAGACTACACATTTGGTAAAACAGCATCATATAAACTAAAATAAACTTTTTTTTTAAAAACTGTTCATACTACTATATACATCTATGTAATATAAAACACTTGTATTCAAATAGCATTCAAATAATCTTGATGTTAGAAATCAAGAGGAGAGAAAAATAAGTTCTAACATTCATTTAAATCAAAAACTTTGGCTAATATGATTCAGACATTATATATATTAAGATGCATCTATTTTCTGTCATGTAAATGCAATCAACAGCTTCCAAAAAAAAACCTTGAATTGCTTGTATATGAGCATTTACTCAAACTCATTATTGTCAATAGAATAAAATATTGTATTCATAAAAATTGTTATAAATCATACTGCATAGTTATGCAGATTCTCAGAAACACTTGCATTATTGTAAAAAAAAAAAGAAGCCATCACACACACACATATATACATATATATACATATATATATATATATATATATATATATATATATATACTATATATATACACACACACACACACACACACACATATATATATATATATATATATATATATATACACACACACACACACACACACACACACACACACACACACACACATATATATATACACATATATATATATATACACACACACACACACACACACACACACACACACACACACACACACACACACACACACACATATATATATATATATATATATATATACACATACACACACACACACACACACACACACACACACACACACACACACACACACACACACACACACACACATATATATATATATATATATATGATCTCACTGAGTTGTGTCCTTGCTGAGCACTATCCTACTTGCTGTCCCTACAATAAATCTGTCTGCTTTATACAAAATAATGCACAGCAAATACATTTTAGTAACCAGATTTTACAACCATGCTATACTACTGCTTTAAAATATATCACATGACAATTTCTTCCAGAATAGAGTTATAAAATTATTTATGCTTGTCAATCAGATGAATTAAATGAGTTATAGTAATGTATATGTTTGGAACATAAGTTTTTAACACAGATTATTATGCTGCTGTTAAGTAGATTTTCAAAAACACTTGAATAAATGTTTCATTTTCTATGCCTTCTAAAATAAGACATTTACTTACTACAAGAAACTGCATCATTTAAACTCATTATAACTGACATATTTTATGAATTATAACATAGATATTTAAGTAATTATATAAAATAACTCACATTTAGATGTTAAAGAGTTCATTTTCCTTCACATAGTCGCATTTGCATCATTTCTAGTTCCTGGTAGAGTGTTCTTCCTGAATCTGTGATGTGTCAGTGTGATATCTAGGTCAAAGGTTAGACTAACTGCTTTCAGCTTCTCTGTGAGAATTCTGAGAGTTGAAGCTTTTGAAGTAGCTCATGGACACTGTGCATGAGACAGCCCACATCCCAGATTGTCTCCCTTAACATTTTGGCGGGAAACTTATTAAAAACTAGTGACAAACATTCATTTAGCAGTGTAAATGCATCTAAACATGACAAAACCTTCACAATGTATTTTACAGGTTATTACAGCCTCTATGTAAGTGAAATTAAGCCCAAAATTATTAATAAGTAATAAAACTCAATATTTTTGTCCCAACTCAATTTTTATGCAAATCTTATTATTTACTGTGTCTATATGATCAAAAGCATTTCTATATATTAATAAAGAAAAGAAAAAGAGAGTAGAAAATAAAAGGGTGTAAGGCAGAAATAAAAAAATGTAAGAGAATGCTATAAGAAGTATATACAATGGAATATTACTTACTGTTTATATTAATAGAGTTAAAAATAAAACATATTATTTACTATTATTTAGTTCTAATTATTATTAGTTAAAGAATGACAGATTATTTACAAACAAGCATAAGCAGTATAATCAAGAAAGTATAATTAGGAATAGCATTTGAAGAACATATAAACTTTTTACAAGGAATAAATATGTTATTATTCTATTAATCATATTTTCATTACTCTTCTCTCCCTGCCCTCCCCCACCCTTTACCCACTACATAATCTAAATAGAATGTCATTGTTTAAACAAAGAAAAGAAGAAAAGGAGAAGAAAAAAAAAAGATAAAGAAAAAAATGTATCAAATTACTGACCTTACTTCTCTTTTTCAGAAAGAGAAACAAATTGAATCATAGCTTGTCACTAATTCTTCAGATATTTTGACTGGTTATGAAACAAAACATTTTTTTGCACACAGAGAATAACTTTGATTAAATCTTTTTCAGAATATTTGTGGCTTTCTGGAAATGCAGGAACTATATTTAAAAAGATTAATAATGAAATAAAATGATGAGAGAAAAAAAACATAGAACAAATCATTTGTTTTTTAGTCTCTTCTTCTTCTCTGAAGTCTTCCACGAAGTTTCAGTTGCCAGTCTCTTTAATGAAGGACTAGCCCATTCCATTTCCTCTATTTTATCCAAAATCTTATTTTTTTTGATAAACAGTAAAGCAGAGTCTAAGTCATCGAAAATTTTAGGACCATCAGGAAGGAAGATTTTAAGCTTGGCAGGAAACAGAAGGTATGTTTTAAACTGTGCTTTTTTAAGCTCCCTTATTAGTGGCAGAAAAACTTTTCTTTTAGCTATTACCATGGAAGAATAGTCATTGTCAAAACGCACAGTTGTCTCATTAATCTTAACAGGAGCTTTAGCCCAAGCAGATTTAAGAACCATCTCTTTATCAAAAGATGATAGAAATCTAACTATAACTGATCTAGGATATTTTTGTTAGAGTTAGTATTAGCTATAGATCTATGTGCTACTTCGATACCAAAAGAGAATGCTTCTGGTAAGTCTAAAGTTTTAGGGAGCCATGTTGTTAAAAAAGAAGTAATATTGTTACCTTCAATATTTTCTGGCAGTCCAAAAATCCTAATGTTATTGCGCCTAGATCTATTTTCCAGGTCATCCAGCTTTGTTTGTAAATGTGTATTTTGTTTCAGCAGAAACTCAATGTTGATTTCCTCTTCTTGTATTCTATTTTCCATGTCATTCACAGCTTCTTCTATGCCTGTCATCTGGATCTTCTGTTGTTGCAGGTCTATATGTAACAAGTCTATTTGTTTTGTAGTTTTTTCTATGAAGGTGTCTATTTTAGTATCCATTTTATCCATCTTAGCAGTAAGTTGCTGGATTATAATTATCAGAGACTGAAGTTCTTTCTTGATGCTGGAGTCTTGAGAATTTGTCTTACTGGAACTCATTTCAGACTGATAAACTGACAGGAAAATTTCCAAAGTGATTTCTGACAGGAATATTGTTAAGATTTCCTTTCTTTTTTAGATATAGTTCAAGAACTATATAAAACAAACATATTTAGAAAGAAAATTACTTCAAAAATTAATTTTTTAAGTAATTAATTCCTGTCAGTGTAATGAAATTGGTGGAGCTGAAGAAATCTGCTGCTATCCTGTGTTCATCCTTGGCCACGCCCCCAGCTACAAGACTGTTGATGCCACTCATGAATAACATTCATTAACAAATGAATAAAATAAAAATCACACATATTACTGACCTTGGTTTTACTCAGAAGTGCTACTAGGTAACAAATGATAAAATAAAAACAACATATATCACTAATTTCTCAGTGGTGCTGCCATGTAAAAAATATCCTTAAATTTCAAGATGAAGAAGAAGAAGCAGGGTTGCCAGATTTCTGACGGGCCAGGTAGAGACAAAAAAAAAAAAAAAAAAAAAAAAAAAAAAGGCCTTTCGCACTAAGTGAAGACATAAAAAAAGTCTTTAATGCGGAACATCACAGTTCCACACTAAACACAAGTAGCTCCGTGTTTGGCGATTTTTGATTGGCTCGTATGCTGGTATACGAGCCAATCAAAAATTCACACAGCGGACCTTACTCTGTGCAATGTGGAACATTAGGTAGTTCCGCATTAAACAGAAGTAGCTCCATTTTGCAATTTTTTTGATTGGCACGTATACCGGCATATTGGCCAATCAAAAAAAACAAACACCAGGATTTTAACTGGCAGTGCGGGACTCTGGATTCGGCTGCTGATCCCGTGACAGTCCCACTCAAATCGGGATGTCTGGCAACCCTGAGAAGAAGAGAATACATTCATAGGCCCTATGTCAGATATGCTCAACAAGTTATGCCAGGTAAGTGCTGACATCTCTGTCTTGAGGTCATAGACAGTAGAAGAGGTTGTGAATCTGTGATACATAATGACAGAGGCATTTTTGAATGACTCTGCCTTCAGAAATATGAAAATTAAAACTGATCATTTAGATCATCGACTAAAACCACAGTGCTTCCTGTTGAAATGTCAAGACTCGAAATGCAAGGTCCCAAAATGCAAAAAAAAGGTCTAAAATACAGGTGAAGAGGGAATATTAAAATTGCTTTTTTACTGTAATCTTATTGCAGGGAGGTGACCCCCCCTGTATACCCAATGTGGAGGGTAAGCACCCACACCCCAAAAGTTATATATAACAACTTTGAGATCACCATACCACAGAGAAAAGGGGATATTAGAAGAAATAGCAATCTTGGACTTAAGTCAAGGTTTTCGGTTATTCAGTCTTCACATTCTGGGACTCAGCATTCTGATTTCGGCCATTCAATCAGATACCTAATCAAAGATGATCCAGTCATGAATCTCCCTTTAGGTGTTACTGCTCACCAGCTACATGGAGTGTTTGTTGGTTTACAGCACTTGGGCTTCCAAAAAGACCTTGTTTTCATTGGTTATTTTGTTTTCTTCAGTTACTGTAGTTGTATTTCTATAGCGGGTACACAATTTGTTTATAGAGAGAATATATCCCACTAAGTTGATTAATGAAATATTAGAGGAAGTCAAAGAGGGAAGAAGAACAAAATTTTCCTCCATTTTAGGGATGGTGGGGATAAATTTAAAGATTTAAGTAATGAAACTAGGGGAGACACAAACAGAGGAAATGACAGCAATAGCACAGTGACTCATTGTTATAGTGAGGCGTACATTATAAATTACAACTCAGATGTGTATAACATTAAGGAAATAATTTTAAAAACAAATTGAAATTTGTTTTCTAAGATATTTGATCTTCCATGGATCTTCTCCAAACCTATTACTTTTATTTTAAAAAGAGTTTTGTGCTCACTGCCCCCACATAGCAAGTGTATATATACATCTCAGCTAGAGACAGACACATTTATAATAAATAACATTAGAACAGTAATAGTAAAGGAGTTGTATATATTGCCTTATGTACTGAGTGTCCTTCCAAATTTTACATAGGTGAAACAGAGTGCATCTTAAGGAAATTTATTTATAAACATATTATATGACATCAAAAGGAAAGATGACACAAACGCTTATAAAGACATACAAAAGAATGTGAAAATGAGGATTTCATATTTTTTATAATAGAGAAAGTAGGTAAAAACCATGGGGGTTGGTCTCTGGGAGACAAAGAACTTTATTTCTCAAATCAGTTACGTATGCTGCAAAGGTTTCACCAGACCTTTGATCTCTTGTGTAAAATAAGTGCATTTCCATTGTAATACTCATGTGGGGGTTACACATTTCTCTAAATTTACATTTAAAGCACTTGGGGTCTTCCCTTGATTCAGCCAGTACCACTATATGACAGCTCTCCCTCTCCTACAAACACAGCAGGTGCATACACAAATGAACATTCTCTTTCTATGACTTCTGGACCAGCTAAATTAAGCAAAATAAATGCCTTTGTACTATCCTCTTTATCAGAAAATGCAGCTTGTATGGAAATATCATACTCTTGCTCAAGCACTCACCAGTTTTCCGCAATATTATTATCAAATACAAGAGGACCAGGTTGTTGAAATCCTTCAGCAATGCCAACAAAGTATGCTTAAACACACTGCAAATATGGCCCTTGTAATTATATATGAGCATGCACACACAGCCAGTACTTGTAATAACATTCATATGGACAATAAACTCTTTGAAATATTTTACTTTGTGAAATATACTTTGAAATGGCATATTTTGCAAAATAACTATACTGTAATACTACACAAACTTGTGAACACTTTCTAACACCTTGGATATCTCAGATAGCTTTAATTAACATAACAAGTAGCACATAGTGAAAAAAGTGGTAGTTTTCTCTATTTTATACATTTTATGCGATTTTGACATTGTTTCAAACATTTTCATAATTATTTCAAATATTTTGATCAATATGTCACAGTTTTGGAAATTTTGTTTAATTAGAAATTCGTTTTGAGCATTCTGAGTGCTTTGTTTTATATTTTCCAAATAGGAAATCATTTAAGTAAGTATTAATACCTCAGAAAACAGCAACGGTAAACTGAAGCTTGTAAATTGTCTGATGAAGCCACATTTTGTGGTGAAAGCTCTTACCTACTTGAAAATAAATGTGATTTTTTTTACTGAATGTTGAAACAAGTCATGCTTCAGTTTACCATTGCTGTTTTTTGCTGTTTTGCCTACATTTTACAACTGGGACTGTTTGCCTACTGGGGAACATTCTTTCTTGAATTATTAAGTTTTAATACCTGGAATTTGTTTCTGACCTGTTTTGGGAGTTGTACATGAATTAGGGATGATCCATACCTCTATATTCCTCCAACATTAACTGAGTGCCCCTTGGTCTTGAATCTCAATCCCATTCTGTCACCATGTCACTTGTCCTTGGTTATAAGTCAAGATAAACAGGCAGAGTAGTTTGTTTAAATGCTTTATTACATAGAAACACAACAGGATGGATAGCAGCAATACAAAATTTAAACAAACTGATTAACTGACAGACTCCGCAGACATACATGCGTACATCTCAACAGCTTACTACAAACTGCAGTCAGGCTTACACATGCTCAGGATTTATACTTATGGGCAAGCCCATGGAAAGTTTCCTAAGTGCATACATACATACATATTGAGCTACAAAATCTAAACATAAACAGGCTCTATAATAATAAAAAAAAGATGCTAAAAAAGCTGTTGCACATCTGAACAAGAACTCCACACATTGACCAAAACAACCAAAGCCAGATATGAGGTAAAAATAGCCACCCATGGAAAGGGTAGCTACAAAGCCTTCTTTAATTATGCTAAAAATATCAGAAACAAAGCCCTTCACTGTGCAGATTTAACAGTAAATGGTATCAGTAATCATACCCAGGGGACATAGTTCATCTTCTAGTAGACAAATTTAGCTCTAACTTAACCCCAATACTCTCATCTAGCCACAAATACAGCCCCTACTAACACACACACACACACACACACACACACACACACACACACACACACACACACACACACACACACACACACACACACACTCATATCTCTCAAGAACAAGTACTGAAGGTGTTAAGGTCAAGAACACTACATCTGTGTGACCAGATAACATACCAGCCTGCTTAATGGTCAGCTTGAAACAACTTGTCTAATCTCCTACAGAAGCTATTCAATATCTGCCTCAAAACAGACTTTGTGCCTGATGAGAGGAGAACAGTAAAAGTCACTCCCGTGCACAAACACATTGCTTCAAAGGAACAGGGTAATTATAGAACCTTATGCCTGAGCAGTCACATAGGTAAGACTATACAAAGGATAATTATGGAATTAGTATAAAAAGATATAGAAAACTTCCATTCTCTTGACCCAACCCAATTCACGTTCATCAAGGGCAAATTCTACCTACTTAACCTGATTGACTTCTTTGAACGAATAGCAAAATAATGCACATTGTATATATGGACTGTTCAAATGAGTTTGATACCATCCCATACTCTTGTATCATAAATAAACTCTCCCATCTGAATGTTAATCCCTATGTAACTCATTAGATAGCAAATTGTCTCAAAAAAGAAACAAGGAAGTTGGAGTGGTGTGTATATACAACATCCAAAAGGACTATCCCTAGTGGTGTACCACTGGGTTCAGTCCTTGGAAAAACTCTCCCTAGTGGTGTACCGCTGGGTCCAGTCCTTGGGACACTCATATTTGGCATTTGTTTCTTGGAAGTCAAAGCTAATCTTAAGGGTCTATGAATTACCAAGTTTGCAGATGTTGGCAATGAACTGTCACTATTTATCCACTGTTGTAAGGAAGTCCTTTTGCATTCCACACAAAGGTATTACTTCTAGATCTGGGAATGTAGGTGTTCCACTGTACTTAACACTTATTAGGCAAATCACTGAGTATAATGTCCCTTTGGTATGTACCTTTCCAAACACTTGTCACAACTGGAATCACCAGAATACTTTCTTAACTAAAAAAATCAAGGGTCTAAATCATAACAACTTAGCAGACCATCTCAAAGCCTTGTTCCTTTTGTTTGTGTTATACAGGTCACTGAGAGGTGACATCTGCCTTACAGGTAGAGCTTCAACAGACCCTCTTCTGTTAGACATATTACACATTTGCAAGTCCAGTGATATCATAATCACCTCCTCAAGGGATTTCAATCTCATCTGCAAAAGAAATATAACTTGCTGGGGGAATAAATTTGTATCACAGTGAATACCACTTCTTTGGAGCCATCTTTCAATCCATGTAAAGCAAATTACTTCTCTTAGTTTATTCAAAAGTAATTTGGATGAATGGATGGGTAACCACAAATTCATTCCTGGTTTAGCACCCCTGTCACTCATGTATATAGGAAACATGTAAATTTCCCAGCATATCCTTTTTTGGCCTATCTCTGGGTTATTTGTATGCAAAATATAAGGGCTAGAATTGACCATGGGAATGTAAAGCTAGGCTTCTTAAGATCCTCACAGATCAATATCCTAGTAAGCTTCTACAAGCCTAAATAATATCTGTGTCAAGGGTGCAGGAATTCAATGGACACATGTAACATATTTGCTATCAGCTTTGGATAGCCCACCAGACAAAAGTGTCCCTTTCAGGGGCAGCCCAGGAGCACTGTCTAGTGGAGTGGCTTGTTCAGAATCAGACAGTAGGAAATGAAGTCTGAGAGAAACAAACCCTGCATTACAAGAAACAGCTAATTCATAGGTTCATAGGTGTTTACTAGGCTAACCACAAGGATTGTTTTAATCCTAGCCCTGCATCCGAAATCTCTGGCAGGTTTTGGTACCCTTTATAAGTGTAAGCAGGGGTTTGGAAGGTGAAACATTTAAGCAGGGCCTGGGAGATGAGCCACTTACAGACTGCCAGTGTCCATTAGACACTTGAATTGAGGTAGGGAGGAACTCTGTTTTACATGGATGTGGAGCCTGTTCCAGAGAAGGGGTAGTCTCCGGGATACATAACTATCTCTCTAGCTGGTCCTATTTATATCACAGGCAAGGTTTAAGTCTTTAGAATGATAATTCTGAGCTGTTTGTTTAGTTTGATGAGAGTGCTTTTAGCCTGTTGGGTACTGCACCTCTTAATTTTTGCCATGATGTTATTTATTTTGTTATACTACCTATTAATGTTGTGATTCCACCAAGGTGGCTTGTTTCTTGAGTTACTTCTGTACTTCTTTCTCGTGGGAATAGTTCTCTCTATGCAGCTATTAACATGCTTATATAGGGTTTCTGTGAACAGTTATGTGTAGGCAGTAGTGTTCTCAGGGTTTATGGGGGCTTGAAATTTTGCCAGGTTATCACTTAATAGTAGGAAGTTAGTCTTAGAGTAGTTCCTGAATATTCCAGGGTTAGCTGGGGTCCCAGCTTTATTTTTACTTTAAAGGAGGCCATTTTATTGTCTGGCCCTATTAGAGAAGAAATTACATGTGGGTGTGAGCAGCACTCTCCCATATTATTGAGGACCAGATCCAGTACAGTTGCATCACTTGTTGGTGTATTGACAATCTGGTCTGGGGAGTTTGTGTTTTCAAAATCCAGGAATCAATATACATTTGGTGTTGTGTATAATTCCCAGGAAATAGGGGGATAATTAAACTCACCCATGAATATAGTATTGGGTTGTATGGTGAGTGTTTCCAATAAGTTTAAATATATGGTATGGGTTTCCGGGGTCAGAGAGGGGGACGTAAAGCTTGCAAGGAAGTGGTACTGGATTTTGTCTATGGTGATATGAACATGGAGAAGTTGAAGTGCATTGCCTGTTTGACCAGCCTTGAGGTGTTTTTATTTCTGATGTGAATTGAGACACCTCCACCTTTAATCCATGCCTGTGTAGTAGTTGGGTTAAATATGTGGAAGGCATTATATCCTTGCACTGTTGGTGTGCTCGCTGAGGCTTTAAACCATGTTTCAGTGACTGCACAATGTCATAATTCTGTAGGGTGAAGAGATCTTCTAGGGAGTGGAGCTTTTTGTTTAGACTCCTAGCACTGAGCAGTAACACCTTTATATTTTCTTGGTTTTGATTTGCTATGTTGGAAGTAATTTCAGTTAGGCATTGCTTTATTAATAGCTCATAGCCTTAATATCAATACTGTTGTTGCCCAACACAGTGGATTTCACACCAGTGTGCCTGCAAAACACAAGCTAAATAAAACAAAATCATGATTGAAATACTAACATTAAACTTGTAGACTTCTTTCTGTCTGGTTTATTCACAGTCAAATAATAAACACACTGTCAACAGTCAGCAAAACAAGGAAACCAAGAACTGGCCCTAAAGAACATGACTGATATGATGTGTTTCCTGTTTACTTCAGTTGATTCCTTCCTTTACATCATAACTACTCTGGGATGCAAGAATCATATACATACACACACACACACACACACACACACACACACACACACACACACACACACACACACAGCCATCCATTACAGCCACTTGTATAATTGCATGCTTCAGATATTGCCTTGAGACCAACTGAATTCATAAATTCATAAACAATGACACAGAAACATATCTTAACTAACTGCATTCAGAATGTACAGTTGTGTAACATCTTACCATAACCGTAGATGTCCTTCTCTTCACCGTTGCAGAATCCTAAATAGATGGGATCTCATGCCCAGGGCAGCTTGACACTGCCAGTATACAAAAGCCTCTTGATCTTGTTTGCGCCATACATCACACTTATGTTCCCTGCACAGAACATAGGGCATAAGGGACGTACAGGCACATCTACCCGGAAGTGAATTGCGCCAGAAGAGAACAGTCACCAAAGGATAAAGAAGTTCATCCACATCCAGAAGGAAAAAACGCAGATGGAAAAGGGGAAACCCTTGGCCAGAAGGGAATCTTAAACAAAAACCAGAACAAACAAGTGGTGGTTGGAGGGAGGGAGCTAATACTGCAACAGTGAAGAGAAGGACATCTACTGTTATTGTAAGATTTTACATAAGTGTACTATATCCTTCTCTATCACTGTTGCAGTATCCTAAACAGAAGGGAGAGTAACAAAACATCTAGAAACAGAATGGGAGATGGAAGGCTGAGAAAAGCCCTCAACAAACCTATATAAAATGGTTTTAACAAAACTGGCTTGGCCCTAGAAACCATATCCAACTTATAAAGCTTAGGAAAGGTATATACTGAAGACCAGGTAGCAGCTTCAAGGAGTAAGTGGTTTACAACCCCTTGAAGAAAGCACCAAAATAGGCAACAACCCTAGTGGAATGAGCTCTAACTGAAGTAGACAGAGATTTGCCATGAAAAGTATAGCAAAAAGAAATGACCTTAAAAATCCAGGAGGAGATGGTTTGCTTAGAAACAGCCAAACCCAATGGCCTGGGATGAAAGGATACAAAAAGCTGATCAGACTTATGAATGACCTCAGTTTTATCCAAATAGTACCTGACCTGTCTGTGCAAATCTAATGTATGCAGGACGAAGAAGGGAAAAGGGAAGGGAGCTGTACTGACTGATTCAAGGACAACTCATTTATTATCTTGAGCATAAAAGAAGGATTAGTATGAAGGGCACCTTGTTCCTAAGAAAAGAACAAAAAAGGAGGGATGGCCATAAAGGCCTGGAGCTCAGAAACCCTCCAAGCAGAAATAAGAGCCAGCAACAAAACAGTCTCCTATGTACAATGTTGCAAAGAAGCAGAATCTGCAGGCTCAAAAGGAGCCTGACCCAATTTTTCCAAAACAAAATAAAGGACCTAGGGAAGAGGAATTGGTTTCCTTGGAGGCCTAATATGCAGGGCACCTTTAAGAAATTGTTTGACCTCAAAATGAGAAGCCAAAGGAGGATTCAGTGGCAGACATGCAGATATGGCTGACAAATGGGACTTCATAAAAGACTAGGCCAGGCCAGACTGGAGCAACTCACACATATAAGAAATCACCAGAGGAACCACCACTGATAGGAGAATACCCTACTTATGGACAATGTCCAAAACACTTCTCTGTGAAGCATCCATTCATGAGCCTGTTTTTTGGACCTGCTCAGAGAGTTTGTCACTAGATAGTGCTCTGAAAAAATGTATATTGCCTGAAGGGTCATTTGATAACTGAGAGCTGCTCCCAAGCCTGGAGAGCCATCCAACAGAGGAGATAACATTTTGTGCCTACTTGCTTGTTGACATACCACATCATTATAGAGTTGTCTGTATACACCTTCAAGGGGCCTGGAGAGAACATGGGGTGAAAAGCTTGAAGGGCCAGAATCAGATCTCTCATCTCTTTGATGTTGATATGGTCTGAGTATTGATGGGGAAGACAGAGACCCTGAGCTTTCATGTGACCAAATGAAGCCCACCAACCTATGTCTGAGGCATCGGTGAACAGTTCTTGAGAAGGGCTGGAGGATGAAAGGGCCAGGTGGGTTAAGAGCAAACTGTTGAATCCACCACTCAAATTCCTTCTTTACACAGGGAAGGAGAGAGGTGCACTGAAATCCCAAAGGTAACAATACCGCAGCTAAACTGACTTGAGGCACCATTGAAGCTTCTGCATATGCAGTCTGGCAAGAGGAAGCACTGGAATAGAAGAGGCAATGAATTGCAGGTCCCAAAGAAACTCCCTGGCTGGTATGCAGTCAGAGGAAGAAGAGATGAAAGAAGGCTGTCAGTGACAAAACATTTAGAGTTGGAAGAGAGCCCAGCCTTGGCACTGTCTGAATCCTGCATCCCAGATACACATGATCCTGAGAGGGAGTCAGGATGGACTTTTGGAAGTTGATAGTGAACCTCAGACTTTGAAGAATACAGATTTTGAGCTCCAGGTCTTGTTACAGGGAACTGGGAGAAGGTGTCTGAAGGAACAGATCATCTAGAAAAGGAAAAATCTGAATGCCTCGGAGCCTGCTGAAAGCAATCAGAGGAGATAGGCATTTTGTGAAAACTTATGGGGCAGTAGAGAGGCCAAAGGGCAAAACAGAGAACTGAAAATAAAAGTACGACACAGAAAAATATTAAACCATCCTGAAAAGAGAGTGAATATGGGTATGAAGCTAAGCATCTTTCAGAGCCAAAGACACAATGAAAAGCTTGGGGTAATAAAAGAAGAAACAAAGTTTGAAGAGTAAGTGTCCAAAAATAAGGGACCATGAGAAAGGTGCTGAGCTGGGAGAGATCCAGAATAGGTCTCCAAGTGCTCTCCTTTTGAGCAACAAGGAGCATCTTTGAATAAAAACCCTTTCCCCCTTGGGAAGTGGGGGGCTGGTTGAATGGTTCCTTGGTTTACCAGGGACCCTAGAACTTCCAGGGATGAAGAAGTTGCTCTAGAAGAGGTGGATGAATCCCTGAAAAAGGAGGGAGAGCCTTCCATACCATGAAGTAATTCTGATGGATGATAGACAGAACCCAAGAGCCTGAAGTGATGAGACACCAATTTGGAAGCCAAAGGGACAAAGGAACCTGGTCTTAAAGAAGGAAGGGGGTGACTACATTGGATTCCTCTGCCATGAACAGAAGCAGGCTTATCAGATAAAGGAGGCTTCTGGGCCACAGAAATCTGAAAAGCCCTAGCAGTGGGGGCCCACCTAGCACATTCCTGCCCTTGGAGGCCTGGTGGGGTTACCTGCAAATAAAAACAGATCTAGAAGGATAATTCCTCTAGATCTTAGGGATAGGAGAGAGAAAAAAAACATGTTTGAGGTCCTGCAAGGCTTTGCCTTTTTCTTGAAGAAACTTAAACATGTTCGCAGCAGCAGTCCCAAAAATATGTTTATTATCCAAAGGAGCATCCAATAACTTGCCCTTAATGTCCTCAGGCAGAGACAAGAGACAAAGCCAAGAGTAACACCTCATGATAGACCAAAAGCTCCAGCCCTGGAAGAGGCATCAGCAGCATCATAGCTACACTTAATAGAGTGCTGAGCCACATGAGAAGCAGAACCTAACATATACAAGGCAGAGGATTTGTCTTCAGAATCAGGGAGTTCAGAAATAACCTGACAAGCCTGAACACTCAAGGCCAGAGCATATCTGGTCATGTGGGTCTGGTATTTAACAGCCCTAAAAGCCAAAGTAGAATCAGTATAAACTTTCTTACCAGTCCTCTCAATTACCCTACTATTCTTATCAGAAGGCGAAAGTTTGGAAGAGGGCAAAAGTTTACAAGGGTTTGTCAGAGGAGACTAACATCACAGAAGGATCAGCAGAAGGACATTTAAACAAAGATTTGACAATTCTCAGAAACCTTATAGAAACTATTAGGTTTCTTAGGAGCAGAAGGCTGAGAATCAAGAAACTTGTAAGCAGCAATGAAAGTGTCTAGCAAGGCAGCCAACACAGGAGGAACTGTCAGTAGTTTAGGAGTATTCACCTAAAGCAACTTATAATATCTTTTCTAAATATCAGACAGTTGAGAGGAATACCACTAAAGTATGCCATTATCCTAGCAATTGTGCCCCCAAAGGTCAATTCCTCAAAAGGAGGCTCAAGGCTAACAGACTCCTCTTCAACAGAACCATAAGCTAAAGGCAAAGGCATCTGTGAAGAATAGCACAAAGAACCCTCATCAGACACCGAATCCTCATCTGAGGATTCTGGTTCCCTAAGCCATTTAGACGGGGTAGAGGTCCAAGGAGGAGCAGGTATGGAAACCCCTCCAGGAGGCTTTAGGGCCATTAAGGCAGAAAACAAGCCCTGAGTAAACTCTAGCCATTCTCTTTAAGGATCCTTAAGATGGACCTAAACATGCTTCAGTTTTTGTCTTTTCTTGGAAGAGACATCAGCCCTAAGAAATACTGGAGGTTCTGACCCTTGACAAGATTCGATAAGAGAACCTGGAACCTCCTCCCTGACCAGTATTGGTGGAATCCCTCTAGGATCATCTGAGACAATCAACCATGGTTCCCCTTAGATGTCCAGAGCAGACACCTGCAAAGCCTCAGAGGACGTGTGAAAAGACGGAGCCATACCGGCCTCTGACAGGGTCACAGCAGAGGAATCCAGTGTCTATGCTGAATGACCTCCAGAGCTTATTACCTGCTTCTAGAGGGATGTCCAGTGGAGGCTGGACAGCAAAAGAATCTGGACAAGACTTCTTGGCCTTCTTCTTACCTAGCAGGATTATCTTGGGGTTAAAGGATTCTGCCATGGTATCCTGAGTTAGCTGTTTAAGCCATTGGCTTTTAAGATAAATGTCCAGCGAAGACAAATGGCTTCTGAGTTTCTTAGGCACCAGTGCCTTACAGATACTACAAGAGGTATGGCTGTGTGAAGTATGCAAGCAAAAGGACAATGTTTGTGATGATCCTTATGGGGACTCCACGTCCCAGAATGAAGTCTAGATAGCAAAAAAAATAAATAAATAAAAAATAAAAAACAAGACCAAGTCAAGTAAAAAAACAACCTCAATAGGGCACTTATCTGTTGGCTAAGTATTCAGTACAGCAACAAGGCATTCAGACCAACTAGAAATAATGGCGTTCGAACTGGTGACAAAGAAGTTCAATACGTCCGTATGCCCATTTTATGCTCTATGTTTTGTGTAGGGAACATAAGTGTGATGTATGACACATACAGGATCATTAGGCTTTGCATACTGGCTGAGCGCTGGGTTGTCCTGGGCAGGAGATCCTGTCTGTTTAGGATACTGTAACAGTGATAAAGAAGGACGTCAGTAATGTGCAACCAATTGCAACTTTCTCTGCCTTCTTAACTTTTAAGCTCAAAAATCATAAAGACCAAAAAACATGAACAGATTTTAAAAAGTGTTCATATGCTTTGAAAATTACTAGAACAATACGTTTTGCATTAGTGAAAATATTATAAAGGATATAAAGTGTGAAACATTTACACTTATCATTTAGTGACTGCAGTCCACAAAACCTGCTAGAAGACCCACAAATGTTATAAGAAACAGACAAAAATACCTCTCATCTTCCTTGTTTGGGAATTCTGGACAAAGCCAAAAAAAAGGAAAGGAAAAAGGGACACTTTTTAAATATAATTTTCTTTTATATATCTGTTACAGGCAACCCCACTGGACAAAGTGGTGCTTTAAAGGGAGGAATGCAGAAGCACTGCCTGAGGGACTTGCTCAAAGTCACACAGTAGGCAAATGAAGGTGGAAGGATTCAAGCACTGTACACTTGACTACAAGAAGCAGTTTATTAACAGCAGAACCTTACATGCCAGACAACACAAATTTACTTAAAAAAATTAACAGAACAGCATATATTGCATGAGCATGCATTTTCTAAGCAATTAGAACTATGAAACATTAATGACTGGCATTACTGACTGTAATCCTCAGTGTGTTTTCAGACAAAAGGATATTTTCATAGTTTCATAGTTTCATAGTATAGTACTAGGCTATCTGCCCTGGGGCATTTGTAAGCCTAGCCATAGTGATGTGGCTTTTGCCACCCCATGAAATGGTACAAAAAATGTACAGAATAAATTTAGAATACTGTGCCTCTGTCTAGTAGTGACACAATGAAGGTCCCCTTATATAATAGAATTAGTTTACTGTTCCCCTGTCTAGCAGTGACACAGATGTGACCCCTGGGGTAAACTTACGATCTCCCATCCACTCATCAAGATTTCTCTTGAAGAGAGTCAGTGAGGGGCTCTGCCTAATATGAACTGGGATCTTGTTCCAAAGCATGGGAAGCCTCTGGGTTATGAATCTATCCCTCCAGCATGTCCTATTCATACTTGTGCCGAGGTTTAAGTCTTTAGCTCTCGTGGTCCTGATGGATTTGGATTTTTTGAGGTGGAGCATGTCCATCAGAGCCTGATTTGACATGGCCTTGTACGTCAAGCAGAGATCACCTCTGAGCAGGCGGTATGCTACTGAATAGAGCTGAAGTTTCTTTAGTCTGGCAGAATAAGACATATGTTGGAGACCCTTGATCCTCTTGGTGAGGTACTTTTGTGGTCTCTTCAGCTGTTGCAAATGCCGGTTGAGGTACATACCAAATGGGGCATTGTACTCAATCATGGGTCTGATGAGGGAGGAATATAGGGGTACAATGACATCCTTGGATCTGGATGTGAATCCCTTCATGATGAGGTGTGCAAGGTAGAATGTTTTTCTAACCACTTTGGCAATGTGGGTGTCAAATGAGAGGTCGCTGTCGACTTGGGCCCCTAGGTCTCTGATTACTTTTTCCGTACTCAGTGGGTTGCTGTCTATGTGATAATTTGTGGGTACTTTGTTTTTCCCAAAGGGGATGACTATACATTTTTTGGCATTTAGTTTAAGGCTGTGACTCCGGCACCAGTTGTCCGTTTCTGTGAGGCCTTTTTGTAGGATGTGTGTGTCTGCTGGTGTATCGACTATGGCACCTAGTTTGCAGTCATCTGCGAACTTTGTCAGCCACAGCCCTCCCATGTTTGCTTTAACATCTGAGAAGTAAATGCCATACAAGAGGGGTCCCAGGACAGATCCCTGTGGGACACCACTTGTGACTGGCTTTGAGTCTGACATTGCTCCAGCGATTTTAACTTCATGGGCTCTGTCCTTTAGCCAGTTTGCAACCCATCTAGTGACATAAGGGTTTACTTTTAAGCTGTTGAGCTTATCTATGATGCCTGAGTGGGGTATTGTGTCGAAGGCCTTAGCCAAGTCCAGGTATGCTGTATGGACTGCATTGCCCTCATCAATGGCTCTAGTGACTGTTTCAAAAAAGTCAACCAGGTTTAAAAGGCAGGATCTGCCCTTTACAAAGCCGAACTGGGTGGGGTCAAGTGTCTGTAGGTCCCCTATGTCTCTGTTTATGAGTTCCATAATGATTCTTTCCAAAGCTTTGCAGACCAGGCTGGTTAAGCTTATGGGGCCGTAGTTTCCAGGGTCTGTAGAGGCACCCCCCCCCTTGTGGAGTGGGACCACTGTTGCTGTACGCCAGTGTTCAGGTACATATCCCGAAGTAAGGCTAAGGTTAAATAGCATTTTTATGTGTGGGTTTAGCTCCTCTTGGAGTTCACGTAACACGCAACCCGGGATACCGTCAGGTCCCGTTGATGCTGTGTTTTTTGCTTTGTTTAGGGCGGTTCTCACTTGGACATCTGAGATGACAGGGAGATTACATTCAGCTGGGATAAGTATTTCTTCTTTTGGTGGGAAGGAGGGGAGAAATTTGCACTGAACCTGTCAGCCAGAATGTTGGCAATATCTGTGGGTTCAGTGTATTTTTTGTTGTTTTGAACCAACTCTGAGCATATCTGAGGGTTTCCGCCCAGGTTTCTAACATAGCTGAAGAAGGCTTTGTGGTTATCTTTAGTGTCCTTAGCGATTTTTCTCTCAAAGTTGGCCTTGGATGTTTTTATGAGAGAACGTAGTTTACTGCTAATGTTGATCAGAGATGTCTTCCCTTCATGGGATTTTGCTCTGACGTGCAGTAGCTTCCTTCTTTTGTTATACAATTTGTTTATGGCTGAGGTCCACCAGACAGGACGCTTACCTTTGGTGGAGAGAGACTTGGATTTGTTTGGTATTGCATGATCCATGCATTCTTGGAGATGTCCATAGAAAGCATTTGTGAAGGATTCAGCAATGTGGGATGTGGTATCCACTGGCACAGTGGGCTTAAAGGATACCATCTCAGTCTTAAGAAGAGTGAAGTCTGCTTTTGAGAAGTTTTTCACTGTGGTCTTTTGTGCTGGGGGTGGAGGTGGGATATGTATATCCAGGGTGATTAGTTTGTGGTCAGATCTCACTAGTGAGGGGTA
>NC_056725.1:662126081-662177768 GCF_019279795.1 Protopterus annectens
GTAAGAGCAATATTTAAACATTGTCCCTATTTTTAGGCCTTTGTGCCCCCATTATTTATGGCTGTGTCCAGGTTTCTTGCTGTGACATTGAGATCTATGGCCTTCAATTTGGTCCCATACAACTGGGACACAATCTCTTTCAGTAAGTTTTGTTTATATTGGAGTCTCTCTGTAACACTCTCTTCTGAATTCTTGGAAGTGGTATCTTCTTCTAGGCCATCACTCACTCTGCTGTCTTTCAGAGATGTTGCTCCGGATTTAAAAATACTACCCCCCAAGAAGGACAAATAGCCTCTGGGTGGGCTTACCTTCGCCCTCATTTCCATTTTTTTCATTTCTTTCTCATTTGTTAAATAGGTTAGTGAACTGGTCTTCTGTACTGACTCTTTTCTAGCATGAACTGGGCAAATAGAGCACAAAGGAATAGCATCTAAAACAGTGTGATCTCCACAGTAAGATTACAATACTGTGTAAAGGAGATTAAAATATTTAAACACAAAGTCAGAAGAAAAGCAATGATTACATTAATTACATTCTGAGGAATTTACAGTACCTACAAACTGTGGCAGTTCTCCAATAATAGCTGGTACAAGCATTTCAGGTGAGATTAATTGGGAATGCACTTAATGCAGCATTCCAATTTAAATACACTTCTCTTGGCTAATACAACAAAAGTTTATTCTTAAAGAAACACTTATTTACCTTATTTGCTTAAAGGACACACTTATTGCAGCAGGGTACTTACTCTGTGGATAAGCATAACACTATTTGCATTCATGTGGATGTTTTATTTGGTGAGATCTGCTATGCTATGTTGCAATATGTTCAGAATCTGACAGAAAACTTTACTAGTCAAGACATGAGAATGCATATATGAAGACCACCATTTCCATAAGTTTGGTCAGAGGGCTAATTAACCAGACCAATGTCCAGTTTTCATATCCTTTTAAAATACTGCTCCACCCAATAGATCACAGTGAGTCTCTCCTTCCAGGAGGCAAGATAAGCTCCATCAGAAGACAACTTATTATGACTCATTCTACTGTCACAAAATGGCACTAGATAGAACAGAGATAAACTTGGAAGCAGCACTATCAGTGCAGAGTAATTCGTTTATGTTCCCATTGAATATGAGCTCTTAAACCTTCTGTCTCCCAGTTGTAGTGGTAGGGAGGGATACATTGTTGTACAATATAAAGGAGATTTGCTGGACCACAGCTGGAAAAGAAAAGGCCATATTGGCTAGAAAGTCCCTTATAGAGACAGTGAATAGTGAATAATCTCTTGCAGAGATTTTATGAGTAGATTTCTTTCCAAGGGAAGGGCAGGAACTAGAGAAGGAGCAGTTGGATAAACTTTAAAAATTCAATAAGGGAAGCCATCAGCACTGTCTTACATCAGGAATCTTTTCTTCATCTTATGATGATCTCAGACTTGTTCCACAGATGATATAAGAAGTAGTCCACAATAAATCCCACACAGTGTGTTTTTCAGCTACAAGACTGTTGATGTCACTCATGAATAACATTCATTAACAAATGAATGAAATAAAAATCACACATATTACTGACTTTGGTTTTACTCAGAAGTGCTACTAGGTAACAAATGATAAAATAAAAACAAAATATACCACTAATTTCTCAGTGGTGCTGCCATGTAAAAAAATATCCATAAATTTTAAGGTGAAGAAGAAGAAGCAGGGTTGCCAGATTTTTGACAGGCCAGGTAGGGACAAAAAAAAAAGGCCTTTCACACTAAATGAAGACAAAAAAAAGTCTTTAATGAGGAACATCACAGTTCCACATTAAACACAAGTAGGTCCGTGTTTGGCGATTTTTGATTTGGTCGTATGCTGGTATATGAGCCAATCAAAAAGTCGCACTGCAGACCTTACTCTGTTCAATGCAGAACATCAGGTAGTTCCACATTAAACAGAAGTAGCTCCAGTTTGCAATTTTTTTGATTGGCTCGTATACCGGCATATTGGCCAATCATAAAAAACAAAGCAGTGGCTGTTTCACCGGGATTTTAACTGGCAGTGCGGGACTCTGGATTGGGCTGCTGATCCCGTGACAGTCCCACTCAAATCGGGATGTCTGGCAACCCTGAGAAGAAGAGAATACATTCATAGGCCCTATGTCAGATATGCTCAACAAGTTATGCCAGGTAAGTGCTGACATCTCTGTCTTGAGGTCATAGACAGTAGAAGAGGTTGTGAATCTGTGATACATAATGACAGAGGCATTTTTGAATGACTCTGCCTTCAGAAATATGAAAATTAAAACTGATCATTTAGATCATCGACTAAAACCACAGTGCTTTGTGTTGAAATGTCAAGACTCGAAATGCAAGGTTCCAAAATGCAAAAAAAAGGTCTAAAAATACAGGTGAAGCGGGAATATTAAAATTGCTTTTTTAATGTAATCTTATTGCAGGGAGGTGAGCCCCCTATATACCCAATGTGGAGGGTACGCGTCCACACCCCAAAAGTTATATATAACAACTTTGAGATCACCATACCACAGAGAAAAGGGGATATTAGAAGAAATAGCAATCTTGGATTTAAGTCAAGGTTTTCGGTTATTCAGTCTTCACATTCTGGGACTCAGCATTCTGATTTTGGCCATTCAAACAGATAAAAGTCAAAAAACAGATAGGGCTCACCACGGCTAATAAAAACTCTTTTATTCCTGCAGTACAAGTAAGCGCTTTCGCGTTCTCTCAATGCTTCATCAGACTTCAAAACAGTTACATTTCAAAAAAACATTCTTAAATATGGACACCAATACAAAGCACCCAATCAGCATCATCATAGCATCATCACATGTATAAATCACTTAAAAAATAAAGGCATACATCATAAAATATATCTCTATCATAATAAACATAATGTGCCTTCCTAAAACATAAAAACAAACATAACATTTCAACAAACATATATATATATATATATATATATATATATATAAATAAACTATATCAATAAAAAAGGAGAATCAAGGAAATTCAAAAAATCAATGTTTATAAGGACGTGCTGCTAGAAAAGGTTTTAAACTAACCTTCTCATTGAGCCCTCGTCCTCTATATGCCTGTAATCTGATGATCCATCTATTCTCACATTCTTCCGTTTGATTTTTTATATTCCCTAATCTTTTCGTTCTTTTCATTAACTGTAGTACACTGAACTTAAAAGAGTGTGATGTCCCTACACTTAATATGTGTCTAGCTAAGGCATTGTGATCATCCTCCTTGTTGATGGCATATACATGTTCCCTCACACGTTCCCTGAGACTTCTGTTCGTCTTACCTACATAAAAACACGAACATGCCTGGCAAACAGCCAGATAGACTAAATCTCTTGACTTACAATCAGCATAGAAGTCAAAATTAAAAGAATTTCCGTATCTGGGTGTATAAAGACATTATTTCCTGACATATATGTGCATTGATGACACCCTCTACAGGGAAATGTACCCTTCCTGTTTGATATAGTCACTCCCTTGTCATTGTCCTCATAACAAAGTAACCTCTTTAGAGATTTCATATTCCTATAACTGAACCTAGGTTTATTGCCTACTATTTCAGAAATAGTATCATCAGTAGTAAGGATACTCCAGTTCTTATTTATAATATCCTTTATCTTCATATTCTTATTGGAATAAGGAATTATAATCCTATTAATAGCTGTATGATGTCCTCTGTTAACTTCAGCGGTATCACAGCCTTGGTGTCTATATAAATATGGTTTGCCCTTGCCTCTCCTCATCGAGTCGGTATTACTATAGATGTTTTCTACTTCTTTCTCATTATAACCTCTTTCTAAGAGATTGCCGACTAGCATCCCCTGTTTACAATCAAAAACCTCATCTTCTGTAGTCAAACGAGAGATTCGCAGGGTCTGGCTCTCTACTATGTTGCCATAAATATGTTGTGGATGCATGCTACTACGATGTAAAATGCCATTTCTCCAACAAGATTTCCTGTATATTTCTGAATGTACCACCCCATTTCTCTTTGATATCTGTACATCTAGGAAATCAATCACATCATTAGAGCATTTATGTTCAAAACTCAAGAAATTTGTCATACCATTTATATATTCAATGAATTCAGTTAACCCATCAATAGTCCCATCCCATACAAAAACACATCGTCCACAAAACGCCTGTAGAACTTGATGTTGTTAGCATAGTTCATGTTGGATGTGACATATGTATTCTCCCAGTATGCCAACACAAGGTTGGTATACGAGTTGGCACAAGGGGTGCCCATTGCAACCCCTTTTCTTTGTAGGTAATAGTTGTCATTATACATGAATACATTATTATTAAGTACCAAATCAAGTAGCATACTGATTTTAATAACCAGATCCCTGCGCACTCCTTTCTCGATAAGGTATAACCTTAGATATTCCATCCCTACATCATTAGGTATGGTAGTAAACAAAGATACCACATCTATTGTGACCAACAACTCATCATCAGTTGTATTGTGTGCAGAAAGATATGCACCATAATCCTCCAAAACTGTTGTGTATCCTTAAGTATAGTTGTTGTGTCATTAACTATCGGTCTAAGATGTTTCTCAATATATATGGATGCCGGCTCCATAAGCCACCCCCCACCAGAAACAATGGGTCTCATTGGTGGGCAGACCAAAGTTTTGTGGATCTTGGGGAGTCCTCTAAATGAAGGAACCAATGGTGAATCAACCAACAAATATTTATATAGTTCATCATCTATCACACCACATAATAATAAGTCATATAATTCTGCATGCACATTCTTAATTAATCTATCTAATGATAAATTATTGAGCATAGAATATGTGTTAACATCATTTAGCACGTTCTTCATAGTATTGGAGTACATAACGTAGTCTAAAACCACAGTTGCACCCCCCTTATCTGCCTGTCTAATCACAATATTATCATTGTCCTGTAGCCCTTTAATAGATGTAAATTCATCAAAGGACAAGTTATAAAACTCAGATCTAGTACGAGACTGATACAGTTCAAAGATATCACGTTCACATGCCCTATCAAAAGCCTCAAGCAGAGGATGAGATAGAGGTATATAAGTAGAGGGCTTCCTAAACACATTACCACTTATAGCATTATTGTTACCAAACTGCATTCTTAAACTCACACCTCTAACAAAATTCTTAATGTCCAGTAAAACATCAGTAATGTCTGCAGATCTTGAGGGTATAAACGATAAACCATGATTTAGTAAAGACAACTCAACGTTGATACCTAATCAGAGATGATCCAATCATGAATCTCCCTTTAGGTGTTAATGCTCACCAGCTACATGGAGTGTTTGTTCGTTAACAGCACTTGGGCTTCCAAGTAGACCTTGTTTTCATTGGTTATGTTGTTTTCTTCAGTTACTGTAGTTGTATTTCTATAGCGTGTACAAAATTTGTTTATCGAAAGAATATATCCCACTAAGTTGATTAATGAAATATTAGAGGAAGTCAAAGAGGGAAGAAGAGCAAAATTTTTCTCCATTTTAGGGATGGTGGGGATAAATTTAAAGATTTAAGTAATGAAACTAGGGGAGACACAAACCGAGGAAATGACAGCAATAGCACAGTGACTCATTGTTATAGTGAGGCATACATTATGAATTACAACTCAGATGTGTATAAGATTAAGGAAATAATTTTAAAAACAAATTGAAATTTTCTAAGATATTTGACCTTCCAGGGATCTTCTCCAAACCTATTACTTTTATTTTTAAAAATAGTTTTGTGCTCAATGTCCCCACATAGCAAATGTATATATACATCTCAGCTAGAAGCAGACACATTTCTAATAAACAACATTACAACTGTAGTAGTAAATGACTTGTATATATTGCCTTATGTACTGAGTGTCCTTCCCTTCACATAGGTGAAACAGAGTGTATATTAAGGAAAATAATTTATGAACATATTATATGACATCAAAAGAAAAGATAACACAAACGCTTATACAGTCATACAAAAGAGTGTGGAAATGGGGATTTTATATTTTTTATAATAGAGAAAGTAGGTAAAAACCCTAGGGGTTAGTCTCTGGGAGACAAAGATAGAATATAGGGAATTATATTGGCAGTGAACGTTAGATGCCAAGAAAATTCCAGGACTGAATAACACTTTATCCATAATCCCTGTACTAAAGCTTAGAGCAGCTAGACTATGAAGTATTTTAACCCAGGTCTACAGTAAAAAAATTTAATTTATTAACCACTGTCATGTAACCAAAGAGATTTTTATGCACATCTATTTTACATATTGGACAGCTTTTTATTAAAACACTTACAGATTTTTTTTATGTTACGCTATTTTTATATTTATTGTTTTAAGCACTACCTGGGAGTTAACAGTAGATTATTTATGGTAGGGTATATATACATATTTTTAAATGATTTTTTACAATATTACATTTTTGGGGGGGGTTATGAGGTAATTACTAGGTTTAAATTTCCTTTATGTCACACATTTTGAACTACAAATACACGAGAATATTTGTTCCTTCAAAGCAGGTTAAGAATGTTTCTTTATATCTGCTGTATATTGTTTCAGGTTAGGTTATTATGCATTTTTGTAATACATGTTCTTTGTATTTTCATGCTTTTAAATTAATGTTTGAGACATTGGTTGTATGTAGTTGTATTTCAGTAGCAGGTTAATTATAAGCATCAAATATGGCGAAAATCATTTTTTTTTTAATTTAGAGTTATAATTAGATCAAAGAGTTATGACGTGTAGTAATTGAAAGGAAATGACAAGGTTATGAGGGGATATTTAAATGTGTATATGTAAGCAGGATCAGTTGTTCTGATGAAGTCCTAGTCCAAAGACAAAAATGCTAAAGTTAATATTGTTAATTTTTTTCTTAAAGTTTGAATAAAGTGCCTGCTAATGAGTATTTTGTGGTTCCAAGTGGATGCATAGGCTCTGCCGCAGTTTAAACACATTTCTTGCTTGTATAGTAGGTTGTACACTCAAGTCTAGATTTCTTTTACTACAGGAAGAATAGCTTCCTCTAACATCAGTGACTTACTTATCCATTTCTGCTTTGTCTGCACTGCTTGTGCTGTGTTGCGCAAGCATCCTGCTAACAAGCCTGAATACCACACACACTAAACAGCAAGGGATTATGCTGAGCATCAAGCCAGTCCAATAAACTTCCTCAGCTGTAATGGTTCCCCAGCTTCTGTTTGGAGCCTTACTTACTTTAAATTTAGCAGCACTGGTCATTCCTTGAGAGTCAACTCACAAAATCCTCAGCTTTTGCCGGCCTTATAACTCTTGTAATCCTGAGGCAGTGCATGAATTGTCTCATGCTCATTGCCAGCAAACTCCTACTAAATCAAAAGGAGTCTTTCTGTGAGAAGGGTAAACATTTAGCCCAACTGCATGTGTCCCCCCTCTGCCAGCTACATGTGGTGAGCTAAACACTGTCTTAAACCTACTCTTGCCTTTGTAACATCTGCCGATTATAAACTCTAGACTTTCTTTTGCTGTTACTGTTAAAAAAGTCTTTACTTAAGCCTCATGTAACTCTGAAGACGACGCATCAGCCTAAATGTGCATAGTCACCTCTTGTACACAACCGAACATCAACAGCTCATATCCAACATACAGCTCACTCTGACACTATAGGAAGTGCAGATGCTTAACAAGGGTTACATGCCATGCAGAAGCCCTTAAGACAGCATAGCCAAGGTAGTTCACCTGGTAACATCCTGGTTATAGGTGCCTACATAGTTAAACACACAGATGCTTCACTCACCAGGCTGAGCAAAGACAGGGCAATCGTTAACTGCTTTTTACGTGCCTGAAAATATAACACCACTAAAGCCAACAAGTCTGTTCATCCAAGGCACACACATATCATCTTATCATTGCTCATATGGGAAATAATTACTTCAGCCACACCTCCTTGGATCATATGAAGAAGAACAAATGGAACTCTTTGAATATGCATTTGGGAAGAGAATGAAGTTAGCATTCAGCAGTATTCTACTATCCCGAAGAACGATGCAATAATACAAATAAAATATATTTGACTTTAATTACTGGCTTTTAACTATTGCTGTCATTCTGAGGGGATTCAATATATATATATATATATATATATATATATATATATATACATATATATATATATATATATGTGTGTGTGTGTGTGTGTGTGTGTGTGTATATATATATATATATATATATATATATATATATATATATATATATATATATATATATATATATACACATCAACCTACAATGAGGTGATCGGCATCCCTTGCTGTTTTGCTAGGGATGGGCTGTATCTCTCTCTCCCCTAATTGCTTCCATATATTGGCTAAGATGTTTTTCATCCCCATAGTGCTTTTGTTTGGCACAGCCAGCCACAGTTAAAATCATATGAAAGTAGCACTACTTGGTACTAAAAACCTAAACAAAAATTGAACTCCTTACAGGCATTCCTAATCCTTGAAAATATTTATATATGCTTAGTGAAACATGGTTTCAGAACAGTGAAACCACCATTGCAGTGAAAGGTTTTAATGCCTATCACTCTTTCAGTTCTAACACATAGAACTGGTAGTTGTAACTGCTGAGGGCATATGTGTGTTCTTAAGAAACCATTTCACCTCCAGACTTGTATTGCAGGATTATGACCTAGAACTCTTCCACATTCTTCTTTTTTTAATACTTGTATTGAATTTCCGCTTAAGATTCAGGCAAACATACATTTATATAAAAGAAAACAAACAACTTTAACATGTTCACAGTTACAAATATTATACATCACATATATACGTTTATACAATTATCATCATTCCAACCTTACATAAATTGCTCAATTCCTGCCTTCCCTTAAACCTCACTCCTCGTTCAAAACATTATTCTGTATGCATTGTTCCCACAATTGCCATTTTTCCTGTGTAATTTACTCATGCTCTTTTCTAAAGATCCCACTTTCAGTTCTTTTATCTCTGTTACAATATTCACAACTTTAAATACAGTTGGTTTAGACACTGATTTAAATTTTCTAGTAATTGCTTTTTTTTTCCAGCCACTAGAATTAAACTTAACAAGTCCTTACTATGTCTAGGGAACTCAGATCCTGTATCCCAGGTCAAAAAATAATTTCCTTAGTTGCAGCCCTTTGCTCATTCAATATTTCTGACAGAATACTCTGTAGGGATTTTTTAAATTCTACCAACTCATTATACTCCCAAAACATGTTCCCAATTATCTCTTTCTTCCCTATCACACCTTCAACATTTACCATCTACATGAGGAAAAATTATTTGGAGTCTGCTTGGGATGGAAAAATACCTATACTAACACTTCACAGTAAAAATCCTAAATCTTCTAGACTTTGTTCCATATTTGATAGCCATAAATATGTCCTCCCATTGTTTCCTTGTGAATTCTGAATCCCTCTTCCCAGTCATTTCTAACCTCCTCTGATTGGTTCCTATACTATAATATGCAATATTTTACACGCCTTACTAATTATCCCTTCAGCTTCAGTTTAAGATTCATCTAAAAACTCTACAAGAGCAGATATTTCACTTAGGATTTCCCCCTATGACTATGACTTTCTCTTTGTCTATATTCACACAACTTCTCCTCTGGGCGATACAAATAGGCCTGACCTGTATATAACACAAAAGGGACTAAAAACATTTTCAGTGCTTGTATCTTTGCCATGGAAGATACAGTTTGTATATTCTGATACTGCCTACATTTGTGAAGCTTCCTTTGGAAGTTGTTTAATGCAGATAGCCAAGTTTGCATTTTAATGCTTGTTGTGGGCATCTCTGCTACACAACTGTGTATTGTCCATACCTGTATTATGTTCTTAGCATAAAAAGCTGTTTGCCATCTGCAACTCTCCCTGATAGTATGCCTCATACCAATTCTATTTATAAGTAGTTGCATATCTGTGTGGCTGCAAACAAGCAAATCACTACTTATATTCATATAGAGTATGTTCAAGTGTGTGTGTGTGTGTGTGTGTGTGTGTGTGTGTGTGTGTGTGTGTGTGTGTGTGTGCATGCACACACATCTGTACATATAACCATAATGTAAGCAAAGCCAGCATTCTCTACATTAATGCATTGGATAAAAATCTGTCTTGACAATGTTGCAGTTCATGTGCATATCACAAGAGCACTGTTTGTTACCTCGCCTCTTTAATTACTCTGAAACTGTGGAATGCAATAGTGCAAACATTATTGGAATTCCAATTTGTGTACGTGTACATATAATCATTATGTAAGCAAAGCCAACATATCCAGAATTGTTAATTGGATAAAATCTGTCTTGTTGATATTACTGTTCCTTTGCATTTCAACATGAATGCATTGCCCCTTTAATTATACCATAGACTTCACAGTAGTTAATTTTAAGACTTTTTGGAATGACACCCATTGTCTGCCTGTTTCTGTTCTGCTAAAATTTGGTAAGCTTTTCAGCCAGTATTTGATATGAATGAGTGAAACTTGCTGGAACAAAACAATCAGAGGTCATGTGCTTATGTATTTTTGTAGGCCTGGTGAAGTATTATGTTTGAAAGCAGATATAACAAGTTTTGTTTTCCTTGTAGGTCAGTTGCTTTTCGTTCTGTCTACCATATGAGTATTTCCTTTCAGAAACCTTTGGGGTTTTCTAAATGGACAGCTTACGTTTGACTAACAAAGGTGTCATTTGCTTCTTTTGTAAACCCTTTTTTTCACTCAGCCTTCACATTGTATTATATGCAAGCCAAATGTATATTTTGATGTTCTATGCTTTCCAGACTTCTTTCTTTAAATAAACAATACTCTTAAATTCCAGAGTATGCCAAGAAGCAGGCTGTGTTTGTATTCTTCCTGTGCTGTTGCAGACATTGAAAACAGGTACAAAAGCTCTAAAAATATAGGCATATCCAGCCAAAAGAAAAAGAAAATCTGAACATCTAATTAGCATAAAAACCGAATACAAAATAGTCTGTACCTCATTCTACTTCCAATAGGATTGTGGGATACTACTTAGAAACACACACATTTAAAAACCCGACAGTGACAAAAATCTTGTAAAAATTATAACCATATTTCAAAGATACAGTGTAAAATTGTAGACCTAATGAAAAATCATTTGCTTTTGCTTGTGAAAAAGGGAGATGCAAGATGAGGGTCCTCCTTCTTCAAATTATTGGTGTCATGAGTATATTGTTCATCTTGGTTTTCTGTGTATTGAATAGCTTCAAAAATCTTGATGGGGGAATTCAGAAAAGATTCATACCTCCAAAAATAGCTACACCGTGTGCAATGGTAAATCAAGCCTGAAAATAAGTACTTACCTCCAAAATAATTATAGTTAAGAGGTCTGACTGTAGGTATATCATTTATTCTGAAGTGGAATAGGAATATAAAAGATACTGTAGTGCTGTATTAGTGGCAGATCACCAGTCTAAAGGTGAAAGGTCTGTCAGGAGGCCAAGTCATTGATCCTGTCCAGTAGTATAGAAAATGGTAGTTACACTACACTGATGAGCGTTTTTAGTTGGAAAGATGGTAGTGTTTGCACAGTGATCATTGAGCATCAGTGAATGTACTTTCTGGGAAAAGAGTCATTCAGTCAGGTTAAAAAGATACCAGTCCACCAGAGTGCATTCTGGAGTAAATGATTTGACCTTGTGGATTTTAGTAATGATAATTGGGTACAATACATTTTTTGCTGCTTTTGGCTCCCCACAGCTGACCATCAGTGTTTCCCACTTCCTCGCATTTCTGTGTTCACTCAATTTATTGGACCTTCTTTAGACACCCCTGGGCTAATCATGATCCATGTCTAGGACCAGTTAAAAGATTAAAGACCCTGGGACAGACTGACTCACATTGCTGCTGAGGAGTGTTTTTCAGTAATGCCCCTCTACTGCAAGTGCCACGTAACCCCCTGAGAGCAGAACAAGGAATGAGCCTCAGCACTGAACTGACCCTCACTTCCACAAGGAGTCAACATCAGCAGTATGCTCCATCTACCCTCAGCCAAACCCTCATGGTTGTTTCCCTGTGTTTCACAAAGGGAAGTTGAACTATGCTGGTGAACATGTATACCTCCCTCCTCCCTGGCAGGCTGGGCACACCCACCCTCCCTCTTTGTGCCCTCAAGCACCTGAGCCACTGTTTGAACTCATTTCATTGGGGCCATAGTCAGGGCTTTATCCCTGTATGTCACCAGCACAGGCGGAGTCAGGGCTTTATCACTGTATGTCACCAGCACAGATGGGGTCAGGGCATTATCACTGTATGCCTCCAGCACAGGCAGATACACCACATCTTATTTTATTACTCTTTTCAGTTATGTTTCTTGTATTGACTTCTTGAATGACATTGTGGTTATTTTGATAGTGCTGTATATTTCATCTTTTATCAATGAAATTGTTGGATATTTGTGAAGTTTGTGAGCATCTTCCTTTTTAATATGTGCTTTCCTGACTGTTTTTAAAAGTCAGGTCAGTGCAGGAAAATTGTAATTAGGAGGCATCCTTAAATATGTGACTGAATGTATGTCACAAGTCCAGATTCATCAAAAAAGCAATGAGAATGCAGTTCACACGGATACAAGATCCATGCTAACTTTGGGATATGTATGTCTAATAATAATGTTCTTTATTAGATCACTGTTGCAGTAATCTTAACATCTGGGTTTTAATCTATAAACATTCCTTCTGGTTGACTAGCTTTATAAAGCACAGATACCTTTCCACTGTGTGGTGTATGTTTACACAAGGCATTCTCCAGTATGCTAGTATAAAAGATTATTATGTCTATGCCATTTTCAACACTTTCTTACCAGGTTCTTCTGTGCTGACATCTGTCAGTGTTAGACCGTTTCTCCATTTCTTTGGTTATAGTTCTTGAAGCTCATGCAGATAAGTACCCTTTGGGGATTCTTTCTTAACAATATTGTAGAATTTGTACTTTTCTTGTTTATGCCTATCTTAGAAAAAAAAAAAAAAAAAAAGGAAAACTGCAACTGTGATCAACAAATACCTTATAAATATTACCTCATTAGCTGGTTATTTTGTCTTGGGAATGAACACAAAGTTTAGTCCTGTCAGATTTGTCAGAGTTTTGCTTCAAAAACTCTTAGAAATCTGAAAAACAAAAAGTTGATGTTGCTGGTATTTGTAGTAATCATCCACTTTGTCTTTGGTGTTTAAGCCACCAGTGAAAAAAAAACGTGAAGGGATAAAGCAATAAAAGATAAGATTGGCTCAGAATGGACCTTTGCTTCCACTTCTCTAATATTGTCAAACCAGGTGAAGTACTTTTGCAGCTCCAAGATCATTTGTCAGTATCTCCTGGGTCTTCTAACATTACCTGCATGAAAGCCGTTATGACAAGGGACCAAAGCATGTCCATTGCTACCTACCATCCTTCTGACTCTTCTCTTATCAGCCATCTGAAGAAAAGATCCCTCAGACCTAGAGTTATAATTACAGAATATGTATGGTGTGTTCACCAAGTTCTCATCAGAGACGACATTAAAGGTTTTGAAGTAGAGGTCTGTCCTACATCACCTAAACCACAGGAGGACATCCAGCACAAAAGAAATTAGAAAACAATAGACATCACCCTTCCTTCTATGCCTTAGCAAATTTCTTCTGGGAAATCTTCCTTAAACCTCTCAAGATGACTGATTTGCTTTAGCTCAAGGACTGTGGAAAACTATTCAAGCCTTACAGCCAGAAAAACTAATACTTCTCCTGTTCCTACTAAATGGAAAACGGATTCTTCTTCAGATGAAGTGGATCACTCAGATGAAGCGGGCTTGGTTTATGCTTCTCAGATCCTTTCCCTTTTTGACTATGAGTCAGATTTGGCAGATTCTATTTCCTCTGGCTCTCCCATTAAGGAAATGCCTTTTGGTGAACCTATGTCTAAGACTAAAGATTGTTTTTCAAGTGGGAAGGGAGAGAAATGATTAACACTAAAAAAAAGAGATTTAGACCTTCTCTGTGTGGATGTTCCTAAACTTGTGGCTATTCCTCCTGTAGTTGGAGCCTTAGAGGATGCTTTTCTAGCTGACTCTGTAACCAGACACACTCAGTCTCCAGCATCTAGAAGTGCAGGCAGCTATTACAGTGTATAGGATTCACACAAATATTTTTATTAAAAAAATAGCTCCTGTTCCAAATTCTCTTCTGAATAAGGAGAGGAACCCTTGACAATTACAATAAAAAGTTTATACATTTACAATCCTGTCAATTAGCAGTTATAATTGTCAGACACATTATTTTAGCTATGTTAGACAGTATGGGTCAGAATATGTCTGAGAGTTCTAACCTACACTTGAGATCAGAACTTCATTCTGCCTCTTAGGTTGCAGAGTATTCCATAAAATGTGGATAGGATTCTACTTATGCAACATTTTGAGCAGCCACCACTGGGTTTGTCATACACAGGCATGCACGGTTAAAGGCTCCAACCTTTACTACAGGACATCAAGGTTCAGTTATTGAATATTTCTTTGGATAAAGATATGATGTTTGAGATCTCACAGCTGAAATCTTTAAGAGGATGAAAGAGAAAGCTAAAGTGAAGCAAGGGGTAAAACTCATCAGGCATCCTATATTCTGACAAGGCAAAATTGTGTGGCAGGCAAGCTGAACAGGACTAGGGCAAACCCTCACGAATGGAAACTATATAATGGGGTCTTCTAAAATTTGATCCATTTTTGGGGAGTACCTCAAGTAGGCCCCTTTGCCTCCTCTCTGAACAATCAATTGGGAAGATTCTGTTCCAGGACTCCATGTAAGAAGGCCTGGAAGACAGATGCCATTCCTTTTCCTTGGATAGGAATGTTGCTGTGTGCCCTTCCACCCTTTCCAGTAATATTCTGGGTACTTCTGAAGATTAAGAAGGAATTCCTCAAGATCACTGTGGTGACACCCTTCTGGCCCAGGCAACTATGGCTATCCCTTCTTTTGGAAATGGCGAGGGTCAACTACCACAGGCTTTCTCACACACTGGTTCAACTCATGTAAGAACAGGGGTTTTGGATACACCCCAACATCAATCACTTCAACTGTCTGCCTGGATAAGTTGTTAATTCCTTTTAGGCACCTGTTTACTTTGGGTGTGCAGCAGGTAGTAATGGATGCAAGAAAGCCTACTACTAGAAAATCATATATTAGCAAATGTAAAAGGTTTTCTGATTGGTGCTAACAACATAACCAATACCCATTCAAGGTTAGCTGTTCTCTAGTTTTACAATGTTTGTGAGTTACTACCTATGACTTTTCTTACTCCTCTATCAAGGTTAATCTTTTGGCCATTTCAGCGTATCTGTCCATGGCTCTTCCACCTTTAATGCAGTGTCTTGTTTTTGAAAGGGGTTTGCACAAGAGACCTCCAAATAAACTGAAATAAACTCCTTGGGATCTTAATTTTGTGTTACAGAAGCTAATTAATTTCTCCTGTTGAACCAGTTGACCTGGCTGACTTGATGATCTTAGCATGGAAAACAATTTTACTGATTGCTCTGACTTTTGCAAGAAGAATATCTGAGTTGCAAGCTTTTATGCTGAGCCAACCCTATCTCATTTTAAGCAGGGACTGGGTTTCTTTGAGACGCAATCCTTCTTTTATGTATAAAGTGGTATCTGAGTTTACTTTAAGCCAAACTATCCATCTCCCTGTTTCCTTTCCTGAATATAAAAATGAAAGAGAATGGATACTCCATACCTTGGATGTTCACAAACAACTCAGGTATTATCTTGATAGATCTAAATTTTTCAGATGTTTGGATCAGTGAAGGTAAGAAGAATGGGCAACCTTGGTCAAAACAGACTATTTTTCAAATGGTTGTCTAATAATCTTTTGTTATGTTCACCACAGCAGAACTATTCCAGGCAGTGTTGAGGCCCACTCTACCAAGGTCTTGTCTTCATCTCTGGCTTTTGGAAAAGGGTTGGATTCTAGAAGCATTCTAGAAGCTACTACTTGGTCCTCTGTACATACTTTTATAAAGCACTACAAGCTTGATTCCTTCTCTAGGCCCAGGTCAAGCTTTGCTAGGACCATTACTCAGGGGTTTATGGACTCTTCTCCTTCCACCTCTCAAATATAGTAAGCAATAATCTACCTGTATAAACAAGGCTACTGCAGCTGTGAGCAATATGATGAACATAGTACAGCTGTCCAGGTAAACTTACCATAATGCTTGAATGATTGCTGCTGAAGTAGCCACTCCCACCCTCTGTCACCTTTGATTTCTGGTGTGTTTTTGATGCCAAGGTGTGGAAGTTTATTTTTTGTTTTCCCTAGCATATGGCCTTTCAGAGATCACTCTTCTTGTCTCTGTTGGCAGGAAAGCTCTGATGGGCTTGGCACCCAAACTTGTCTTTTAGTTAGCTCAGTTCGAGGTGCCTGACACTTTGGGTACATGAAAGGTGCCATAAAGCTTTGGAAGCTGGCCATCTATTATATCCTTGTCAGGATATAACCTATATAGCTAAGGTTACTGCAGCAGGGATCATTCCAACATCTTCTGTTATGATAATTTACTTATACAACTGTACTTTCTTTCTCCGGTACTCAGATATGACAGAAATTATCCTGCAAAACTATGCCCTTTCTTTAGAAAGCAATCCAAATCTAAGCAGCAAAAATCAGACAAAGGCCAAATAGCAAGGAGAGTTGAAAACAATGTAGAGTGGATTCCAGGGTTCCAAGATTTATAGAGATGAACCGTGGCTGTACTTTTCCAGCCTAGCCTTCACCTTCCTCTTCCCCATAATGGCCAGCTATCCCCTTCCCACAGAATAGCTGACAAACATTCTCTTTGCCTCACATCATAGAAAATACTTAAGGTTCCTTGTCTTGGGCTCACACCATCGGTTTTCTTCTTTGTACTTTGACTTTTCTATAGCACCAAAGGTATTCACAAAGTGCTATGCTCCAGTTACAGCTTTTAGCAAGCTCAGAGGAATTCATATCTGTCCTTATCTGGATGCTTGCCTAATTTAAGCATCTTCCAGTTCATTTGTACTAAATGTTATGGAGTTCTCCATGAACCTTCTTTAAAATCAAAGATTCACTGTCTGTTTGAAAAAATCTGCTCTAATCCTTTCCCCAAGAGTGGTCTTGCTGGGTTGCTTAATAGATGCTTTATTATAGAAGGCCTTAATCCCACTGGTCAAAAAAGTAGCATGCAAAATCCATCTTCGAAATCTAGAAAAACATAATTATGCCTCAGCCAGAGAATTTCTAAAAACTCTGGGGGGGTCATATCTGCAGCTATTTTCATGGTTCCTCATGCTGGGCTCTAGATGAGGAAAAATCTACTGGCATCTCATGTTCTACTGGCATCTCATGTCTGTGCACACCCAGCACCAGAACTCCCTCATTTAGGAAATTCCAAAAATTTGTTATCTAATTGAGGACATACTCTGGTGGAACAAACAGGCAGACTTCAATCTGGGAGCCCCCTTTTGTCGTCTTCTGTATATACTGAGACACCTTACAGAAGAAAAGTCACATCAGTATCAAGGAGGTGGTGGGCCTAATCAATAGTCACCAAGTTCTAGACAAGATATGAACTCCAGGTACTCTACAAGTAGTAACAAACAATGCCAGAGTTGTGTGGGACATAAATAACAAAGTAAGACAAATTTTTACTTATTTTGCAGACTAGCCATTGCAGCTCAGAAAGTGGCCATTCAACACAGTCACTTTCTTCAAGAAGTCTATATTCCCTCTCATTTGAATAAAGTGGCAAATTCTCTAGGCAGGTCCAGGATAAACCCTCATGAATGGATGTTAAACAGAGAGGTCATCCTTCAACTTATCCATCAATTCAAAATTTCTCAAATAGACTTATTTACATTAATGTAAATCAGGCAACTCATTCTATTTTGCTTCAGAATTCCTTGCAGGCAAGTAATGGCAACAGAGTTGTTCTTGATAACCTTTCCTCCCTTTCCACTGACTCCAAGCAGACTTCAAAAGGTAAAAAAAGACAATTTGTGGACACTATTTTTGACCCCCTTTTGTCCTGGACAACATTGGTTCTGTCTTCTCAAGGAAATGGCCAGGGATAATTACCAGGTTCTTTTTGTCCTGATGAATTTACTTACTCAAGACAAGAGGTCACTGATGCATTCTACTCTACAGTCTCTAAAGGTCATAGTTTGAATAACAGGATTTTAATTCCTCTAAGACACCAGCTCTCTCAGGATATGCTGAAAAGTTTTAGAGAGGCTAAAAAAGCTAAGACCAGAAAGGTTTGTATATCCAAGTGGAAAATGTTTTCTGTCTGGTGTCAAAACAGAGGGTAGGACTGCAATACATAACAGTGGTGCCTGTTGTCCTTTAATATCTCTTAGCTGCTGTGAGGCTGCTTATCGTACAATTTCTGTTGGTCTGCTAGTGGGCCATCCTTTATAGCTTTAAAGGTAAGTGCTATGCTA
Organism: Protopterus annectens; assembly: GCF_019279795.1. NCBI lineage: Eukaryota > Metazoa > Chordata > Ceratodontiformes > Protopteridae > Protopterus > Protopterus annectens. The sequence continues at coordinate 662,144,548 of NC_056725.1, forward strand.
GTTACCCCTGTGGGATATTTTAAGCCTAGCCATTTTCCTTTTTGGTGCTTGAATTAACCTACCTTATTTGGTCTTAGACTGGCTTTGCCCATCGCATGGTTGATAATTTTAGGTGCTGCGGTAGCGCTGTCACCTCACAGTAAGACACTGTCCGGTTCGACTCTCAGCTAGAGCGTCTTCTGCATGGAGACATGCGTGAATGGGCGTACCTTCGTTGAAAGTTGTGCATTAGGGCTGGCAACTCAGCACGTAAAAATCAACTGCCAATCATTAGTGGACCGGAGTTCCGCTGTGGCAACCCCTAACCTGGAAAAGCCGAAAGACGGGCGCACACATACACACACACACACACACACACACACACACACACACACACACACACACACACACACACACACACACCCTTAGGGAGAATAACTGGGATCATACCATAGATAATTTGAGGAGACCCATGCATAGGATAAAGCATCTAACAGTAATCAGATCAAACTGCTTCTCAAGAGAGTTTTCCTCATCAATCCTCCAATCCTCCAAGGAAAAGAGTGACTTCTCCTTGGGATTTGAAATGTTTGTTAGAAAAGCAAACTATTCATCTATCTGAACCAACTGCTAATGTTTCTTTAAAAATGTTGAGATAAAAAACTGCCTTACTAGTAGCCTTGGTCATCAAAACATCCTACCTTTGCACTACACCTGGTAATGCGTAAAGTGCAAACCAACATTTCCACATCATTGTGAAAATGTCTGGCAGCTCATTTTGCTGGTGGAAAAGCTTTTTATATCACTGCTTTCCTTACAATCATGCCCCTGGCCTTAAAAGCAAACTTTAACCTCAGTGACATCATGGTAATGAAAGTGGGAAATGCGTCCATATTAATGGGCTCATTGCTGTCCATGCATATAGGATGGTGGTGCACCCATTACTGTCTATGGACACAGTGCTCTCTCTGCCTACAGTGACATCAAGATGGAAGATGGACCACACTAAATTTATCTGGGTTGTGCCTTAATAAAATGTTTGTGGAGCATTTTATTAAAAATTGACCCAAATAAATACCAAATTCCAACAGTGTAAGTACATCACCACACTTAACTCACTAGATGCTGCAGTGCACCTACAATCGACCAAATCACTTTAACCTTAGTGAGAAGAGTTTTGGAGTTACATACTCTTTTGTGCGTTTTGCCATTTTTGTTTCTTCATAAGGATAGATTAACCCTTCCAACCAGTCCTCATTTCATACTAAAGTGGTGTCTGAATTCATTCTTAGTCAGACTAGCCAGGTACTTGCTTTCTTTCCAAATGCTCAAGACAAGGTAGAACGAATTCTTCATTCCCTATATGTCCAGAGACAGCTCAGGTTTTACTTAGAAAACACTGAGGATCTCAGAATGCCTGATCAACTGTCTGTGTCCTCTGCTGGAAGGAAAATAGATTTACAAGTGCCTGGTAGAAGAAAGAGTAGATGACAAGAACTCATTTTTGATAAGGGATAAATACCTTGTTTGTAAACTAAGTAATGGTAGTAACATCATAAGTCGGCCTGCCTGAATGGGTGCTTATATAAATTCTTATACTTTCTGCATATGGTCAGTCTTAGTCCTCTTACCTATCTCAGACCTCTTCTGTTAGTTTTTCAGTTTACCTTAGTCAGAGACAAAAGGCTTTGTCTGTTCTGTACTGCTTGCTCTTATAAGGCATTTATGGCTACAGCTTATAGAAAATAAAGGAACCATCTGAGAAATGCATCCAAGAAGACTCATATTTGTGTTAATGCATCTGGTACCATCTGTTAATTAATTTATTTCAAATGATCCTTGTCTTTGTATTGCTTTGTTTTCTGACATCCTATTCTGTTTATAATGCTCAGCTGAAGTCTAAGCTTGTCAAGTTACTGTACTTGCGTCTAGTACAGCTCTTTCTTATAATGGTACTGCAATTTGCACTTAATTTCTACTGCTTCTCTATGATGTAGTTCTCAAATTGTCATATATCATTTGGTTCTAACTACTCACAAGACCCAAGTTGCGGTTGAAAATGGTCTTTGAGCCAGTTCACTTACCCATTTAACAAATATAAATAACTAAATGAAATCTGCAAAGAGTAAGGAATTTATGCTCTTCATTCTCACTGCTGCAGTAGCCTATGGGAAATGTCCTGCCAAGAATACAGCCCGCCCCGGCCAGCTTGCCAAAGCTCTAACTCCCTTATTTCTCACTCACTATGGCTGCTGATAGTTTGCACCCCTTTTTTGGAAGGAAGTATATCAGAAACCAGAGTGAGATGAATCTACAGAATTTTACTGCCAGTTTGATGAGAAGCATCTCTCTGGCTCCGGAGGAACAGCTGTTGGTCAAAAGCTTTTGCTTAACAGATAATACTCCATTTGAGGACCCCTACCTTTCATAAATTTTCTTTATTGAATATTTGTGATATTTTTCTGATCTACCTTAACATATAATAAAATAAAATAGGTATTTGCTGTAATCTACCTTAAGAGTACCAATTTTTGTCAGTGACATTTCTAATGTACTTGCACTGTTTATTTGGCTTGTTTTACAATTTTTTGTGGAAAAACTTTGATTTTATAAAAATATTAAGTATTCAGACTGTGTTTTTATAGTTGTAGTGCGTGCTTTCCACCTGTTACTGTTTTTATCTCAGAATGTTTTCTGATTTCTGAAGTAATAAATGTTCTGTGGTATTTCTGATTAAAGTTTAAGATCTGGTGACATGGTTTTGGTGTACTGCTTTTGTTTACTAGCGTGGAGACATTTTGGTCTTTGGGGAAGAGAAGTATTTTATTGTGCTTACTAGTGAATTCTTACCCTCTCTCAGAGTTACTGAGCTTCTTGTACTGGCAATCAGTTTTTTTTCTTTGGCTACAGCATGAATTATATTCCCAGTCCTGCTTCTTCCATTCCACTTGTACTTTAAAAGAAAAAAGTAAAAGTATTGCCTCAGGCTATGGTTAGTGACTTTTGCATGTCCAGAGTTCCACAGATCACTTTCCTAATGTCTCGAATCCCTGTGGTGTAGCTGTAATGGTCACTATGGGCCGGGGTTAGACACATCCTAAGGGCCTGTTCCAGCATCTGTTACAAGTATGGGAGAACCAAATGCTTTAGGTACAGGAGTTGTCTGGGGAAATAGACCTCTTGCCAGGGATAGTAAGCTATCCTCAACCACTCTCTCAGAAGGGATATTTCTAGTAAAAAGAAGAAAGACTTCATTGCAGGGTAGATGATCAGCTTGTTTCTGTATGTAAGCCCAGATGTTATTTCTTTGGCTAAGATTGTTTTACAGTCAGTTCTGGGGACTGTTTGCCTTTTCACAGTTCTAGTGCAGGTATGGCCTGAGATGCAGGTAGTGAAGGTATGTGTTTTCAGATGATGAGGATTCTGACAGAGAAAGCAATGATTCTCATCACGAATCCATCAACCAAAACTCTGATGCTTAACATACTGAAGTTAATCTTAGACAACCGTTTTTCCTTTGCTGAGGCTGTTGCTAGACTTAGGAATTTTTTTTTTGGAAGCAAACAGGGATTCCCCAGAACTGAATAGATTGTGTGATCTGTTAAAGGATGAGGTTTCTAATTCTGCCTATATTCCACCCATTTAGCAAGCTCTAGACAATACTTTTAATGCTGCCTGCAAAGCTCCTGACTCACTGGCTGTAGTTCCAAAGAAAGCTGACAAGCATTATACGATTTCTTCAGATTACAAAATGTCTTTATTTTCAACTGTTATCTGACCCTGCTGCAATAATTCCAGTAGAAACAGTAAATAATAAATATTTGGTTTCTTCTAACCCAGTGCACTCTGATAAAGCAGGCAAGTGGTTAGACAAACAAGGTAAGAGACTGCTTCTTTAGCCTTTAGGATTTTGTATGATCAGGGCTATATGTTGACGTTTATGCTAAAATGTGGTGATAATTTGGAAGACTTTGCTGTTTCATTGTTTTCAGAAGGTAGATCATATTTGAATCAGATTATTTCTAACTTGACTCAAGTTCCTAAACATGCCCTGAGAAGTGTGTGATTGTGCTGACACTGTGTATAGAGCTTCTTCTGCTTCTTTGGTGTTGCGATTTGTTTGGTTGCGTAGTCAGAATTTTTATGATGATATGATATCAGAAATTCTTAATTCTCCACTTAGCCTGGACCTGATATTTGGCCTCTGGCTGCACAGATCTTCAAACAGAGGTAAATTGATGCAGAGAGTTTCTAGGATTTTACAGGTACCTAGGTTCTACCCTAACAAGGCTGCTTCTCAGTCCTTTAGAGAGCAACCAGAAATCCCAAACTAACAGCAAACAGGCCCCAGAAAGAAAATAGCAGGAGGATAACTCTCTCAAGCCAAAGAAAAGAAGTAAGTTTCCCTAAAAAGAGTCCAGCTCCAGCTAATGAACTACACCTGGAACCTGATCACTTTACCCACATCTCCTGCCCCAGTTCCCCTACCTCTCTTACACTAAATGGCCCTCACTCCCTTAGTCTGGGGTCAGATGGTTTAAGACAGTGATTCAGAAAAAATTCACTTGGCAGTGTGTGGACTTGCCTCCTCCTCCTCCTTTCAGGGGAATCCTCCCACATCCACCCAGACAGACCTTTTCACCAGTGCTACATTTGTTAGAAGCCGGAGTTATAGAACCAGTACTTGCAAATCACATGGGCAAAGGGTTTTTCATTCCAAGATAGTTTTTGTCCTAAATAAGGAGCATGTGTGAATACCTGTGTTGTATCTGTCTTTTCTCAACCTTTATATGAGAGTTCCAAAGTTTGAGATGTTGACCCTACAATCAATAAGTACTTGCACTGCTTCCAGACCATTGTTTTTCTCAACAGCTTAAAGCTCCTGTAAGAGTAGGCCTCATGCCATCCATGATCCTCATGATACCACTTGCCAGATTACACATGAGAAAAATCCAGTGACACCTAAAAATCCTGGACCCAGCACCTACACCCCTTGGACTTTCAGATTCCTGTGCTGAAGTTTGTAAGGTAAGAACTGCAGTGGTGGAGGGATCACATGTCTCTCAATCCAGGACTCCCTTTCTCAATTCCAACCCCAGTTCAGTCTGTCTAGACAGGCTGTTTAGATTATGCTTGATATGCAGTTTCCATGAGAGTAAAAATACAAGGTCTGTGGGACCCTTCGAACAGGCCAAAGCACATAAACATCAAGGAAATTCTAGCAGTGATTCATGCTTTGAAAACTCTACACAATGTATGAGCTCCAGGCCCTTTAAAATTGGTTACAGACTACACCAGAGTGATGTGACATCTCAATAAGCAAGGGGGTACAAAGTCATATCCTCTTTGCTGGCTGGCAATAATGTCTTGGGATTTGGATCTCTAGCATTCTCTGACTCTTTGGGCCTCCTACATTCTGTCAGAGAAAAACATTGTCATAGACAGACTCTACAAATCCTGGACAGGCCTCACAATATTCCAGGATTTAATCCAGATGTGGGGAACACCTCAAGTAGATGTATTTACTTCCTTACAAAACTGACAAACTAGAAACATTTTGTTTGTGGCATCTTTGCAGCAAAGCATAGAGAACAAATGGTCTGCCATTCCCTTGGCTGGGAACGTTCCTGTATGCTTTTCCAACCTTTTCAATAATTTCCATGGTACTTCTAAAGACTTAGAAGGAATTACCAAAAAGCATTTAATTTACCATAGTTGAAAACTTCACATTGCACTGATGTGAAATAAAAAATCATTTTAATATAACGGTTAAGTTCTTTCATCCTTGGACATTGGGACTTCTTCAGGTGTTTATTTTTATTTATTTATTTCCTGGGCTCCCTGGTGGCTCATTTTTACAGTTTTATTGGAAAAAATAACTGTTCGTTTAAAACTGTTAATTTTAAGTGAATATTTTATTGGAGCTTTATGAGCATTGGACTACTTGTGAGCCTGGTTCCTGTGTACTTTTAAGTGAACTCCTCACTGGTGGTTTGGGAGAGTCACACATTAAGTGAGCCTGTTTATGCTTTCAAAGTTATACTTGGTTGTCTGGTTACACATTGTGTAAAGGAAGCAATGGAGAAAGCAAGATCTCTGTTGTTTTTGTTTGTCTTGTTTTTAATTTACAAAAAAAAAAAAAAAAAAAAAAGAAACCGGGAGACTTTCAATGTACGGGAGAGATGGACAGAGAAAATAAAAGGATAATCAGGTACCCTTTTCTAGTGTTGCATAACATACCCGATTATCATTTTATTTTTCTCTGACCCATCTCTCTCGCTGGTTTGAAGTCTCTGGTTTTGTAAGTTTATTTAAAAAATAAATAAATAAAAGAAAAGTAAAATTTTTATTGCATATATTAAAGATCTTTTTCAGTGGTATATGCTCAATTTAAGGGATTCTCTAGGATAAATACCAATCTTGCAGGCAGTTTCTCGTTATGTTTTAGTGGAAGAAAAGAACTTTTGAGTGGATTTTCTGAGTGTTAGCTTTGCATATGTGCAGGAGGTCACATAAGATTTTTTTTTTTTTTAGGCTTTGTAGGATAGACAGGTAGCCTCTCATGTGACTGTAGGAAATGGAAAAGAGAGAGAAAGCACTTTAAGATGGTTTGGTAACTCAAAGAAGTCGTGTCCTTGATTATCTTAGTGAGAAAATGTTACAGTCACTCAAGCTGTGTCATATTCTTAGACAGGTATATGACAAAGGGTCCATTATACTTGGATTATGGGCCTGATAAGGAAAGGGTAGAAAGGGATAATAACTTTCGTATATCTGGAGGAAATATCCCTGGTGCTTAGTCTAGCAAGGTAAAAGGATTTCCCAACAGCCGTGGATGTATAATAAACAAAGGATAGTTTATTTTCATTCAGAGTGTCTAAGTGCCTAATGGCAATGTCACCTATGAGGCAGGTAAATAGGTGCCCAGCTTTGCCTAAGGTCACAATGCTGTATTTCTTGGCATTTAATTTTAAGAATGGGTCCAGACGCCATTTATTGGTGTGTGTGTGAGTCCCCTCTTGATAAATCTGGAAGTTGGATGGGGAATTAAAGGCAGTTCAAAGTTTGCAGTCACCTGCATACCTGGTAAGCCAAAAGGTCTTGATATCAGTCTTGACATCAGAAAAGTAATTAGCAAGAGAAGTGGTCCTAGGACTGCTCCCTACGAGATTACACCGATAGCTACTCTTTTTGAAGACAGCATGCATCCCACACTAAGAGATTGGGTTCTGCAAATTATCCAGCTTGCTATCCAGTAGGAGGGGACTATAGTTTATTAAGCTATGTTTTGTGACTTTTTGGTGTCATGTGCAGGGTTCTATTGCTGGCCAGGATACGGTATGAGGTCTTGTATACTGAGATTAGGACATACAGGAGTTTGAAGTCATTATCCTGCTTGATTAGTACAGAGCTGGTGATGTATCAGTTAAAGACACACATCACCTCCAATGCTGCTGTTATCTACACTTGCAAGCCTAAACAACTGAGAGATATAGAAGCCAGGTAAGGAGGAAATGCTATCTGTGTTCTAGGACCAGGTTTCTGGCTCTTAGTGTGCCCAGTAATCTATCCTCCCTGTGTAATATGTGTCTCCTTGGTATCTGCTGGTATAGACACTGTGTCCTCGGTTTGTGTAGTGGATGTAGTGCTCACACTCACTGTGTCCAGTACACACATTCTGCACCCCCTTATTGAGCCAACTCATCCTGGCCATCATCCCCAACATCAGCCAGGAGTCGTTCGGCAGTGCAGGTGCTGGATAACAAATCACCTATGAATACAACAAAGCACAAAATCCTGTGTAAGTACGACCCAGCATTGCAACTATACATGCAACTGAGGTGAAGAAAAAGTAACATTAAAAAAAAGTATTGCATACCTTTTACAGATGGCTGTGCAGAGTGAATCACCACTGTTCATGTATACCACAAATCAGACAGATTTAATAAGTTGGACAATGGCTAAGGGGTCAAGAGGACTTACATGTACAGGAAGAGGTCTACATACTCTGGGCATCTCCGTTATATATTCTTGCTGACTTCTCAAGCTTGGCCCCAACATCCAGCATCAGACTGTGGGAACAATAGGAGCGTCTTTCCCTGAGAGAGACCAGAAATTCCTCTGTCTGCATGACAGCACTTTTCAGTCTACTTTCACATGCCAGCTGGACAGCTTTTTGTTAGTGGCATGTGTTCTGCAGTGTACCATTTCATAACTATGGCCCTGGCCACTAACCACATTGATGTCCACCACTAGATCTTTCCTGAAGCATTATAGGTAGTAGAGAGTGTGGGTTTAGGTCCCTTAGGAGGTATATAATGGAACATCGTGGGGGCTATGACATTGCCATTAAAGTGCAGGTAAAATAGTTATCTTCAGATTATGTTTTCCTACATTTTTTCACTGTATTTGTACTTTTCTCACCCCACCTTCTTTTTTTGTCCTTTCCATTTTATAAATGTATGTTTTTTCTTTATTTTGTTTCTTGCCATTTGTTTTACATTTATATTCAGCATCAGCATCCAGATTGGCACATCTGCCATCACACAGGCCTGTCATCCTACCACCAGTGGGTACTATACCACCAACAACAACACCGCAGCCAGTGATTTTATCAGCTGTTACCTACACACCCCCAGAAACCAGCAGCCACTGCCAGTGGGCAGACTCAGGAAGGTTCTGCAATAACACCTGCAGGAAGCTGTGGCAGTGGAGGTGACACATATGCCACCCAGACACATCTGCAGGAAATGGTGGGGGACACTATTCACAGGTGTTCGGATGTCTGAATCACCTTTCTTGAGACCATCCTCCTATGTCTTGTGAAGCTGCATTTCTACTCAGTACTGGCATTAACATCAGAGCCATGACACAGTGGTGAGGGAGCCCAGGGTAATGAATAAACTCCCACTGGGTCATGGCTGGTAGTGAGTACAGATGTGTACCCCATCCTATTCTTATCCCAGTGTTTCCCTCCCTTTTATGTCTATGAGCCTCCATGTTTGATGACCGATTCTCCCCATCACCATTGTCTTTCCTGTATGTGTCTGATGCATCCTTCAACATCACCTTCCCCAACTCTGATTGTGTCAGCACCTCCCTTGGCAGTCTTGTCATTTGCTATGTTTGTTTGTTTGTTTGAGGGTCCTTGCTAACTACCCTAACCCTCTTCCTTCCTCTTAATTCCCTTACTATCTACTCAAATTTACCTTCTCTTCATGCATATAAATAGGCACATGACCCCCCCCAACATTTCCATACCTCCATCCTGTTCATTCCCTAATTCAATGCCTTATGTTTTATTTACCCTCTGCTTATTTCCTCCTTTTCATCACTTTCCTATATTTTCATTTTTAACCTTTAATTTTGTCAAAAAATAGATCAGCATGCAGGCTTCATGGCCCTTTGCCATATAAACTCCTACTTGCTGTGACTATGCTGAAACAAGCACTACTGGTACTTATATTTCCATGTGGAATGCTCCATACTGCTAATTGTTCTTTCCGCAGTCCTTGCTGTAGACATGAGTGGTATATCTAATAAGTTTGTGTAGTCTTGCTTACATGTAATGAACATCAGCGCTTATCGTGTGCACACACACACACACACACACACACACACACACACACACACACACACACACACACACACACATACACACACAAGAGCAGGCTGCAATCACTCTTGCACTGTTTCTGAATCCCAGGGTATATTCAGAAACCCTAGTCCTCCATTATTCCACATCTTAATATGTTTTTTTGGAAGCTCTTCTGCATTATTAGGATACGACAAAAACTTTATCAGTATTCTTTCTATTTTCCTAGTCTGTGCTTTAGGGGGCTTTAAAGCTGTTGTTTGAATAAAATATATATTTTTGGTAACAGTATTATTTTATTCATTAATAATTTATCATCAAATATAAAAATAAATCTAATGTCATTTCCATCCACCTCAACAGCTGGATGTATTGGATACACACAGATATGAGGCAATGAGCTGACTTTCTGTTCCAAGGCTCAAGCTCCTGCCTTCTCCCATAATACATTGCTACCCTAACAGCCTGCAGATCTCATTTCAATCTCAAAATCTTTTATAAATGCAATGATTAGTTCCAAAACAAAACCATATGCAGTAACTCTCACATCTGCAAACTTTATAATAAGAGGAAGAAACTACCAGCTAGTTATAAAAGATCTCCCACTGTCTGCATAAAAAGACTTGAACATTGCTAACAAAGACCTTAAGTGCACCACTAAAAGTATTAGGCAAGTTTTGAGCTTAAAGTTGCCATCACCAAAAACCATTACAATGACTTCTTTACTTACATCAGGAAACTCAGATGTAACTCACTGTACTTATCTTGAAGTCATTGCCAATATCCTCCCTGACAAATTCTGCTCTAACTACTTTTGTCCTCATCCCATTGTCCACCAGGCCCACTAACTACCTTTCCTCCAAAAATCATCCTGCAACAGCCCCTATCTGCACTGTACAAAATTAAAAACACTAGCTCTGTGGATCATAACAACATCCCTGGCTGTCTCCTGACACATGCAAGCTATAGCATGGTTCAGTCCTTTCAGAACCTATTCAACCTAAACTTCTCAACTGGTTCTCTCCCAGAGATTTGGATACCTGTCATAGGGGTAGCATTTGTATCAAATGTAAGGTCATGGAACCAGGGATGGATTTAGGACAAGGTGAGCTAGGCAACTCCCTAAGGCCCAAGTGCTGACCTGGAGATCCCATAAGCATTAAAAAGAAAACAAAAACAATAAACTGTCCCACACACATCTTGCTTCACTCCGCATATCTGGATCCACTTGGCTACTCTGTTCTGATCCACTTTCTCTTCTCTTTCATTGTCTCACATTTGAACCAGTGAGAGAGACTTCTTTCTGCAAATAGAATGGCAGAAGCCAGTAAAGCACAGTCTTTTAAGTAAAAGCCAAAGACACAAGAGTCACTACCAAGACAGAGAGGAAAGATTACACACTTGATGTGCTTGTGTGTGGAGATTTTGTTTCACAGAACCATTTACTGTAGCTTAACCACTCAGCCAGTTAGCTACCACTTTTCAGTGTGTATAGCATGTGCTTCATTGGTACAAGATTAAATTCCTTACACCGTAATTTGCTATGTGAGTCTCTGAGTAAGTACAGTGTTCCTAGGTTGCCCCTGAAAAAGGAAAGAATTGTCCAGAGGGCTTACCTATTAAAAAAAGTAAAAAATGCTTATTTTGTCAGGCAAAACACTGAGGATTACAGTCAGTCAGTACTGCCACTCATTACAGTTTTATAGTTCTTATGGTTCTGAAAATGCATGTCATGCAATACCTGTTGCTTTGTTAACTTTTTATGTGAATTAGAGTTGACTGCAGTGCTGTTAACATACTGCCTTCTGTAGTCAAAAGTATAAGGTTTGAATCCTTCTGTCTTCATTTACTTATGAAAAGACTTTAAGCAAGTCACTCAGACAGTGCTTCTAGTTGTCCCTAAAAGGAGTACTTTGTCGAGTGGCTTTTCCTGATTAACAGATGTTTGTCTTTTCAGCTTTTCCCGGTTAGGGGTCGCCACAGCGGAACTCCGATCCGCTAACGATTTAAGAAAATATTATTTAAAAACTGTCTCATTTTGTCCCTCCCTCATAACGTTTGGCTTTGTCCAGATTTCCTTACAAAGAAATTGAGAGATATCTCGGTCTTTTTCTGTAAAATTTGTGGCTTTCTGGCAACTTTTTGTATATTGCAGTAATGACAGATGTGTAAGTTTTAGATTTTGTATCCTTCAGGTTACATTTGCAGATGCAGAGTCTGTTATTTTGGCAACTTCCTAAGCATATGAGAAAATTTTAAAATCTGTTCCTAATTTTGGGTCTTTATGATTCTTGCAATTAAGAAATTGAGAGGGCAGAGGGAGTTGCAATGTGCTACATGGTATGGTTCTGACAGCAATGAGTTACGATATTTTATTTATGAAGTTATTCATTCACCTGATCTTAAGCCAATATTTGAGGTGTTTTGTGCGTGTGTGTGTGTGTGTGTGTGTGTGTGTGTGTGTGTGAGTGTGTGTGTGTGTGTGTGTGTGTGTGTGTAAATATTTGATTCCTGCATCCCATGGTAGTTATGATGTAATGAAAGGAATAAATTGTAGTAAACAGGACCATCATCATATCAGACATTCTGTTGACTTTGGCTTCCTTGTTTTGTTGACCATTGATAATGTGTCTATTATTTGGCTTTGAATAAACTGGACAGCATGACACTATCTCCTAGTAGTAACGTTCTTAACTATTTTATAAGTGTTATAAGTCAGAACCATTGCTGTCCTTAATTCCTCACTGCTATCCTTCGCCTTAATAACAAATCCTTTATCCTTCAAAATAGGGCTAAAGCATTTACCTCTCTCTTTAACAACTTCACCTTCCAGTGTATAACTCTGTCTCTGAATAATCCGACAAAAACATTAACTTCCTGTTCAAAAACTGAATTGTCAGAGACCATACATAACAGCCTCACAAGTTGTCCCTACTCCAAAATTTTGCTTCAGCCACAGCTGATGCACACTCAAGAAAATACAAGTAACTATTAGATCAGCCTGGGGATTCAATATACCCCATGCAGGCTTAGCTCAAAGCCTACAGAGTTTACGTGTTTGTGCGTTGAGAAGCAGCACTAATTGCATATGCATGCTCTGCATTTTGCTTACACAAATACAAATGAGGTTGCATGGCAACCGTGTAGAGCAGCATGAAGGTGTATAGAGCATGCAGACAAGTGTACCTGTGAGAAAACCTGCTCTGTGAAATTGTATGGACAGCCACAATGATCACCAGGGCTAAAATGAATGCAATGACTGAAGTAGTAACACATTATAGAAAAGTGTACTCAGTGCAATGTACACTGCAACATGTTTTTGGCATTATGAAATAAAGGGCCTTGTGGTGATCATCAAGGGTAAATAGACAGCATTTAGAAATACACTAGTCTGGGGATGTGTGTGTATTGAAAAGGGCCACAGACATGAATGGTAGGAATGAAGATGGAGGAAGAGGACGTGAAACATGGCGATGTACACCAGATAAGGGCATGTCAATGTACGTACACTCCAAAGGCAAGTCAGCAGCATAAAATTAGGCACACATGTACATAGCACAGTATGTACTGCTGTTTACACCTTCTGTGTGAGTATATTTATATCATCACATATAGTATATTATGTAACTGTCACACAAAGTTACATGTCAAGAGAGATGAATGGTTCTGATAAAAATAACATGATCACTGGGGTCCGAATGGAGAGATGAAAAGTCAGCGAGCAAAGAAGAGTAGTAGTAGTGCTGAAACTGAATTCATCCTCAAGTCTTGGTGAGTACCTTCATGAGGTGGACACTGTTTTCAGAAAACCTCACCAAGGCAACACTGATATATAGCCTGTATTTCTATAGCATATATCATGGACAGAAGTAGGTCAAAAATTAAAAAAGATAGCTGGGTGTACAAGACCCAGGAAAGTGCCCAATCTTGGTAAGGGCACTGGTGCCAGGACTGGAAAAAACAACAGTGTAGAATCCTCAAAATACAGAAACATTCCTACAATGGGGCCAGGCCAGGCCCAGCGGAGGATGGCCTTAAGTTGTAGAAGGAAGTAGCAGTCCACAAAAATCACAAAAACTGATAGGCCAAAGAAGAGCCATAAAGACAATAGAGTGGACTATTGAGGATAAGAAAGAAATTATGTATTGCTACTATTATGTAAAAACTCTAGAATTTCCAGACAAAAGATATACAAAATGATTAAGAGAGATATTAGAGGAAAGAAAAATACTTCCGCAAGAAAAACTGTCAGAAGCTTCAAATGAAAATTTGAGTTCATTAATACAACAGATTTGTGAAAAACAGTATATAGATCAAGAAACTTTGATCCGTTTGGAAAAAGAAGCATCTGAGGAAGTGCAAAAATATAAACAACAAAACCTAGAGATATTTGAAAAGCATAAAAAAGAAATATGACCATGGGAAAGAAAGAGAGATTTGATATGGTGCAATATTTATGCAAAGGAAAAAGCCAAACTAATCAATATAAAGAAGGCAGCCCCTAAGCTATTCAAAGAGAAGTACAGGCAAAGGCATCCAGATATGGAAAATTTCACAATAAAAAAATAATATCACAAAGATGGAATGTAGAAAAGACGATTAATAAAGTAGAAGTTAAAAAAAAATAGAAGAAGAAGTTATGGAGTGCCTGTGAAGTGAAGGATTTGGTGTAGAAGGTCTAACACAGGTTACATCACAGCATGATGGAGTGATTCCCCAAAGTAAGGAGAAACAGGAAGATCAGGAGACATCTGAAGAAGAAATATGGACATGGGAAAGAAAAAGAGATTTAGTATGGTGTAATATCTATGCAAATGAGAAAGCAAAACTAGCCAATACAAAAAGAGCATCTCTAAAGATATTTGAAGAGACAGAGCAACGGATGGCACAGGATGAAACTGAAGACAAAGTGCCACAGGAAGATGCTATAGAACTTTCTATAGAATGCCCATAGGAAATGGAAAACAAGGGATGTGCCCTCAGGTTGGAAGAAAATGAGCTAAGAGAAGAGTTGCTTGATTTAATAGACATTGATAGATTTATTAAGATCAATGAAAGAAATAGACTGCAGAAGGTCAGTAAAACACAAAAAGTCAGAACTCTGATAAAACAAATGAATGCAGTACTTAGGACTGTCCATAGAGATCCATGTGATATAACAGAAGTAAACAGGATATATGTCTGTGCTGCTAAATTAATAGCTGATAAAGTTCTACCAAAAGAACACAAGGTAGCTAGGGAAGGGAAGGGGAGAAATCGAATACCATCATAGAAGTACTGAATAGAGAAAACTATAAAGCAATTAAGAAAAGAAGTATCACTGCTAGAAGGCTATAGAAGAGGGAATAGATCAACAAACATACCAAGAAAGACGTGATAAAGGCAATGCACAAAATTAGAAGAGACCAGGATCTATCATGCAGTATTGCAAATAACAAACTAAATATCTCAGCACAGGAGGAAAAACTTAGAAGATATGCAGATAAATATAAAGGAAAAGTATAAAATAAGCAATTTATTAATGACCCAAAACATTTGATTGAGAACTGGGAAACAAGGAAATGAAAGACTGCCAGAAAAAGAAGAAATAGATACATTTTGGAGAAGCATCTATGAAGATCATGTGGAACATAACAAAGATGCTAAATGGATAGAAGAAGTAAAAGAAAGAATAAGAAGTTTAAAGGTACAGGATATGAAAAGGGGTGAAGTAACAGCCAGAGAGATGGAAACAAAGTTAAAAAAGCCTCTAATTGGAAAACTCCAGGCAGGCCCAGATGCAGTACCTAAGTTTTGATTAAAAGTATTAACATCTTTGTACAAAGATTTAACCTTGAGTAAGAACTATTTATATGCACAACCTGAACAGACACCAACCTGGCTAACAACAGGCAAAACAATGCTCCTGCTTAAGAGTGAACCTGCACGCTACCTAAAAATTATAGACCAGTAACTTGCCTTCTGACGTCGTATAAACTATACACAGGAATTGATGCCGACAGTTTATAGTTATTTAGAAGAAAACTCAGTTATGGCAGTAGAACAAAAGGGCAATAAAAGAGTCAAATGGAACAAAGGATCATTTGTTGTTAAATAAAGTCATATTGGAGAACTGCAAACCGGGAAAAATTTAAGTATGGCATGGATTGACTATAAAAAGCATTTGATAGTATCTCACATACATGGATAAAAGAGTGCTTAAAAATGTATAAGATGCACCCTGCACTGATCGACTACATTACAGTGACCATGAAATAGTGGCAGACCACTTTGCAATTAAACCATGATAAAGGACAGATTATTATGCTAGGGATAAAAATTCAAAGGGTGATATTCCAGGGTGACTCTCGTCATCGCTGTTATTCTGTCTTGCCCTTAACCCATTAAACTGTTTACTTAACAGCTTAGGCCATAGCTACAATTTGGCTCCTAGAAAACAACAAAGTGTAAAGACTTCTCATCTTCTCTTTGGTGATGATTTAAAACTGTATAGCTCATCAGATGAGGAACTGAAAGGACAGCTGCAGGTTGTCAAAACTTTTTTCAGATGATATAAGAATGTCATATGGTCTTGATAAATATGCAAAAGCAACCTTTAAAGCAGGAAAACTACAATGCCAGGAAAACATCAGTTTGGGACAAAATGTGATATAAAAGAACTTGAACAAGAAGGACTGTATAAATATTTGGGAACTGATGTAGGAATAACAATAAAACATGAACAAATGTGAATAAAACTTAGTAAGGAATACTTCAGAAGACTTAAATTAATCCTGAAACAGCACCAACATCTAGAAACAAAATTGAAGCTATAAACCAATTTGCTCTTCCTGTCCTAGCTTACAGTTTTGGAGTGATTGACTGGCCCTAAAACGTGTTGGATAGATTAGAAAGGAAAACAAGAAGGATGCTTCATGCTCACCAAATGATTTATAAAACACAGTGCATACCAAGATTATATATTCCACGTTCCGAAGGAGGAATGGGCCTCCTTGAAATTGATTATATGTATAGATCTGCAAATGTGGGACTCTACACATATCTGCTGTCCTCACAAGACCCACATGTAGTGAAAGTTTTGAAACATGGGGAGAATAAATCGAAGATGACTTATCTGCTTAATCTAGCAGAAGCATATCGACGTCAAGTAAGAATGGAAATCAAACCAGAAGTAGATAAAAGTCAGGCAGCAACTGAATGTGCCAAAAAACAAAAGAAAGAATATAAGGTGAAGGACCAGATAAGAAGGTAAGAAATGTGGAAAATGAATAAATATAGCTGCAAGTATAGAAAACTTCTGGAAGAGCCTCATGTTTATCAGGAATGAATACTGGAATGGTTGAGGAGACGAAGAAGAAGAGATGAAAGGTTAATACTGGTAGCTCAATATAGTGGGCTGCGTACATGTTGGTTCACTAAGTCCATTGAACATGTGGGAGAAACAGACAAATGTAGGTTTTGTAAAACCAAATTGGAAACAGTTGCACACCTTGTTGCTGGTTGCGACATACTAATGGCAGAAGGGCTGTATACTGAAAAGCATAATAATGTGAGGAGACTGTTGCACTGGGGATCGTGCAAAAATTATGGTATTAAAGTGGGTGAAAAACACTGGAAACATGATCCACAAAGCATCATAGAAAATGAAGAAGTCTACATCATATGGGATCATCCATTAACAACAGTTCAAAAGATAGATGCTAGAAAACCAGGTATAGTGGTACAAGAAAAGAAGACAAAAGTAGCATTAATCATTGAAATCACCACACCCAGTGACTACAGTGTCTTGCATACAGAGAAACACAAAGTCATAAAATATCAGGATTTGCAGGCAGAAACGAGAACAATATGGAAGAAGGATATCCAGACAGTTCCAATAGTAGTAGGAGCAACAGATCTTATAAAGAAGAGTCTACAATCGTATTTAGATATGCTACCAATACATGTAATGCCATATGAATTGCAGAAGGAGTCATTACTAGGCACATTGCGGGTGCTGCGAAGAGCACTACTGGCTAACATCAAACAGTGAAACAATACTAATTTCATGAACTTTAATCGTACTTTGACTAAGGAATGGGGTCCATTCCCGTCATGGTATTAGAAACCCAAAAGACTTGAGAAAAGCAACCAGGTACTCTCACCACGAAGCTGTATAGGCAGGCAGTAAGTCCAAAGTGAACCGGAGCTCACTAAAAGTGTAGCGACAATCCACTAAAAAAGGAAACAACAGCTTTTGCTGGTTCGATGAGCAGTGAATCACAATTTGCAGTAAACCAAAAAAGTCATTAAAACAGGAACCATAAATCCACTTGATAGAATGACGAAAAATCCAATGTATAAGAACAAAACGTTTATTGTGAGCGCTTTCGCGTGGTCACCACCACGCTTCTTCAGACAGTACAGATAAAACTCTAGCCATCTATTTATTTATACTAATGCATCTAAAAAAGGCGCCAAAATAAAACAATCAACTCAGACAATCTATCAATTAAGAATTAGTATGCAATTCAGACTTAAAAAGTTTTTACAAATGTTACATTCATTTTAAAAGAAAGAGACCTAAATACATTAATGATGCTGAAGTGTTCATGTAGAAACCATTGGTCAATGTGTGTTTTGAATTGCTTAAAATCTTTATATTAATGTTGTTAGCAAGTATATTCATGAGCATTAAAAGTAAGATTAAGCTAAATAAAGCTAAATAAAAATGGAATAAAGTGAATAACCTGATGTAAAACGGGTAGCCCATCTAAAACATTCAATACATTTAAATTATTTAAATATTTAAAATATTACGAAGTATATATAGTTACATAGCATAATCTGCGACAGTGATTTAAACATAGAACTTACTGTATATATAATATAGTATAGTGTATTATAATGCAGATTATTCTGTTGTAAGATGTACAACAATATGTAAATAAATAAATAAATAAATAAATAAATAAATAATATACTTCTATCAGTTTGTTACTCTTAATTTATTCATAAATATAGTTGTTTAAACACGATCAGTAATCAGAAATTAGATTGATCGAGTTTAAAAATGTGAATAAATGAATAAATAAATAAATGAGTAAATAAATAAATAAATAGATAGATAATTATTAAAAACTCTAAAACCTAATATTAAAACCTAGATGAAATCAATGATAGATATTGAACAATAGATCAATGAATATATAATATTCTAAGGACATGTGAATATGAATAAATAAATAAACTAAATCATGTAATCAAGAATAAATAAATGATATGATTTGAAAATACATATATATATATATATAGTGTAAAAATGTATAAATAAATATATAGATGTATATAGATTACTGACATGGATAAAGTAGATAGATAAATAAATAAATAAATAAATAAGTGAATAAATAGATAAGTTAATGAATAATGGTTTAGAAAATATTTGAGAGAAAGTGCTATGTGCGGTACTGAAAGGTAACAAGTGAATGAAATGTGGTACCTTACATGATGGAATAAATAAAGTTTTATATATACACATATTTAAAACCAGATGTATACACTTTGTATAAAACCTTTATATATAAGAATATATTTAAATAGTTTACTAAATTTGTAACAGAGTGCATGGTAAAGAAAACAAGGAAGACATAATATTTATAACAATAGTAATAAATCTAAACTACACTCCATTAATAGGGCTATAAGTAAAAAGTTTTATCTGGATTCCAGGACTGGTTTAATAGAAACTTGGTTATTGATGCCAGGAGAGATATGAGCAGCCAATCTTAATATCCATTTTAACTCCTTGTTTCTTAGGAGTAATGAGTTATCTCCGCCTCTTTTGCTAGGCGTAACAATTTCTAGTACCTTAAATTCAAAACCATGGTGGGGCTGTTCCATAAGGTGCTTAGCTAGGGCATTAAGTTCATTCTTCTTGCGAATGTCATAGAGATGGCCATAAATTCTGTCTTTCAGGCATCTTTTAGTAAGACCAATATAGAACGATGTGCAATTTTTACATGTAGCCAGATAAATAAGGTTTTTGGTGCAGCAGTTGGCATAGAACCTGGGATGAAAATTATAATTCAAGGTAGGGTGTTTGTAATCTATGTCTTTTGAAATGTAGCTGCACCTCCTACAATTGTAGCAGGGAAATGTACCTTTCTTATTAATAAATGGTAAGCTCAATTCACCACTACTAGTTTTGTCATTACATAGTAGCTGTTTTAAATTCGGGCTATTATTGAACATGAATTGTGGTTTATTCCCTACTGATTGTTTAACAAAAGGATCTACCATAAGTAGTTTCCAATTATTGTAAAAGACTTTCTTGATGTCATTACTAATACTAGAAAAATTTAGTATTATGGGTACATAGTCCTTAAATCTTGTGAAGTGTCTATTGTTGGTAGTAGTTATATTCTGATTACTAGTTGGTGTGGTACTAATTACACTATTTCTGTTTTTTGTGACTAGATCTGGGTCATAGCCTCTCTCCTTAAATAATAATTCTAGGTTGTCCGCTTCTAGTTGTAATAAGTGTGCATCCTTACAAAGTCTTTTTAATCTAATGAATTGGCTTTTAAGGATGCCAGGAAAAACATACCTAGGGTGCATACTGTCAAAAGATAAGAGTGTATTCCTCCATGTTGGTTTTCTGTAAATGGTCGAGGTTATGGTACCATCATCATTAATATTTAATGTGACATCTAAGAAGTTAATGGATTTGTTAGAGCATTCCATGGTGAATCGTAAGAACGTGGAGGTGCTCTCAAGATAATTCCACATTTGTATGAAGTCTGACTCAGTACCTTTCCATATAATAAAGATGTCATCCACAAAACGTTTGTAGGTAATTATCTGGGTGAACAGGGGGTGGGTGAACAGGTGAGTACGTTCCCAGGCTAAAACAACCAAGTTGGAATAGGTGTTTGCACATGGGGTACCCATCGCCACCCCCCATTTCTGCAAATAATACTCATTTAAGAACATGAAGACATTGTTGTTTAGTATGACATCCAATAATTGGCATATAAGTAGCTGTTTGTCATTGGAAAAAGAATTGTAACACTGTAGAATGTCTCTTATGGCCTCAATGCCCAAATCATTGGGAATAGAGGTAAAGAGGTTCTTTACATCCAAAGTAATTAGAATGTAGTTATTATGTTGGATGTCCAATTGTATTTCTGACAAACACGCCAATAGGTGATATGTGTCTTTTAAAATAGTATCAAAGGAATCAACCACTGGTCTAAGTAAAGACTCTACAAGGCAAGAAGCATTTGCCGTGATCCAGCGGTCGCCTGATACTATGGGTCGTAATGGGATTGGAAAGGTATTCTTGTGGATTTTCGGAAGTCCTTTGATAATGGGTATGGTGGGATAATCCATCAAAAGAAAACCGTACATATCTTCATTAATTTGCCTGCAAATGAGCAGGTCATAGAATATATCTTGTACATTCTTAATAATAGTCTTCACTTTGCATAAATCAAGTTTAGTATAAGTCAATTCATCAGTAAGCATTAAACACATGTTGGTATTATAGTCAGCCCTATTCAGTACCACAATACCTCCTCCCTTATCAGCAGGTTTGATAGAGATTTTATCAATTTGTTTAAAATGTTTTAAAGAATTAAATTCATCTAGGTTTAAATTAAAATAGGTAGGTTTCACTTTAGTAGAAAATAATTCATAAAAATCTTGCTCACAAATATGTAGAAAACATTCAACACATTGGGGTAGCGGAGGTATAAAAGTGCTTCTCCTTTTAAAAACAGTAGATGTGACATATTTGTTTGAATCAGGTTTATCTTTAAAGAAAACTTTTAAAGCTACCCGTCTACAAAACATTCTTAAAGTAATTAAAACATTGGTCAGTGTGTCAGAACAGGCTGGAATGAAATTCAAGCCACGATTCAAAAGAGAAATGTCAGCATCAGAAAGACTGTAGTCGGAATAATTATACAATAAACCAGTCACTTTTTTGTCATTCGTCCTGTGGATTGGAAGCTTTCCACAGATAGCTTCCTTTTCCTTGGGCCTCGACTCGTAGACCGTCCTCTGTTCTGAAACCTTTGTTTCACTGGGTATGGTAAAAAGTTTTTTGACGAGGAACCCAAAGGAACTGCAGCACTAGGATCCTTTGGTCTGGCTCCTGGCTTTTTTTGAATATAAACCCAAAAGACTTGGAGAAGTTAAAAAGAGAGGATATTTTGTAAGGACAGTATATACAATAAGGGTATGTGCGTATTGTGAAGGTCTGCAAAATGACATGCTTGAATATGACTGAAATGTTAACATACCTCTCAACCAATCAGGGACACATAGCAACAGACTCATAGGTTCATAGGTTCATAGGTATTTACTAGGCTAATAACCACAAGGGCCTTTTTAAGCCTAGCCATGCACCCCAAATCTCTGACAACTTCTGATACCCTTGATAAGTGTAAGCATGGACCTGGGAAATGAACCATTTACAGGTTACCTGTTTGCATTAGAGACATAGGTGCCAAACCAGGGATGACGTTCCTGCTCCCCATCTAGTTGTCCAAGGTACATTTTAATTGGGTTAAGGAGTAACTCTGCTTCACATGGATAGTGAGCCTGTTCCATAGACAGGGTAGTGTCTGGGATACATACCTGTATCTCCAGCAGGTCTTATTTATATCACAGGCAAGGTTTAAGTCTTTAGAACAGGTAATTCGGTTGCTGTTTGTTTTGCAGATCTACAGAGCTCCATCAGAGTGGAGTTTGATAATGCCTTTTAATTCCAGGCCATAAATCTCCCCACAACAGCCTATAGGAGACAGAATACAGGGATCGACCCTTGAGGCAGTCTGCACAGGACATGTTACTTATGCCCTGTATTTTTTAGGGAGGAACCTCTGTGGACATTCCAATTGTTGGATATACCTGGTTTGGTATATACCAAAGCGGGCATTGTTCTCAGTAATAGGTCTGATGAATGCCAAATACAGTGGAACAATGACTTACTTGGACATAACTGCCATACCTTTGTTTATAAGTTGCATGACATCAATGATTTCCTCACTACTGCAGACACATGATGGACAAAGGCTAGATTACTGTCTATGAATGTCCCCAGGTCCCTGATCAATGGGTCAACTGCTAGGGGTGTGTTGCCAATTTTATAGTTACCAGGGTTGAATGACTTCCCAAAGGATACTATTATGCATTTCTTGGCATTTAGTTTTAGTCCATGGCTCTGGCAACAGTTGTTTGTCTGTGTCAGCCCTTCTTGGAGAACATTTGTGTCGATGGGTGATTCAGTGACAACTCCTAATTTGCAATCATCTGCAAATTTAGTCAGCCAGAGGCCATTGACATTGGCCTTGACTTCAGAGAAGTAAATGTCGAAAAGGAGCACCCCCAGGACTGATCTCTGAGGGACTCAGCTTGTGACTGGCCTCTTTGTAGAGGTGGACTCTCCAATTCTAACTTCCTGGGTCCTGTCAGTGTGCTAGCTGGCTATCCACTGGGTTATGTAAAGATTTTTACCTAACCTTTTAAGTTTGTCAACAATGCCTGAGAAGGGGGTTATGTCAAATGCCTTGGCCAGGTCAAGGTAAGCAGTGTGAACCATTTTGCCCTCATCCATTGCTTTGCTGACCTGCTCAAAGAAATCCACCAAATAGAGTAGGCATAACCTGCCTTTGATGAAAGTCCAGTGTCTGGAGTTTTCCTATGTCATTATTGATCATTTCCATGATAATTCTTTCCATGGCTTTGCATACAAGACTAGTGAGACTTATGGGTCTGTAGTTTCCAGGGTCTGTAGATGGCCCACCTTTGTGCAGAGGGAAGACTGTGGCTGTTCTCCATTCATGAGGCACAAAGCCTGTTGGGAAGCTACAGTTAAATAGCAATTCCAGAGGGCCTGATAGATCATGTTTTCTGCTATTTAGAAGGCATCCTGGGATATTATCTAGACTAATTGATGCAGTGTTTTTGGCCTTAGAGAGAGCAATAAGGACCTGTTCCCTGGTGATAGCAAGGGGAGTTATATTTGATGGTATTTCCTAAGAGAATGTTGATGAGAAGAAAGAGGTAAAGTTTGAGCTGAATTTGTTGGCCAGTAGGTTTGCTATATCTTCTGGCTCAGTATAGGTGGCTCCATTGTGTATTGCTTTTGATATTGTAGATGCAGCTAAAGAATGCCCTGTTGTCCTTGGCCTGGGATGCAAAATTTACCTCATATTTGGCTCTAGTAGGCTTTATTTGTTCTCTGAGTTTGTTTAGTTGGATGAGAGTGCTTTTATCCTTCTGAGTGCTGTACCTCCTAATTTTTGCCATGATTTTCTTCCTTCTGTTTTACAGCTTACTGATGCTGGGATTCCACCAGGGTTGCTTGTTTTTTGAGTTAGTTCTGTAGTTCTTCCTGGGGGAGCTGCCTCTATGCAGCTATTAACATATTTGTATAAGGTTTCTGTGAACAGTTCTGTATTAGCAGCAGTGTTCTCAGGATTTATGGGGGCTTGAAATTTTGCTAGGTTATCACTTAATAGTAGGACATTAGCCTTAGTGTAGTTCCTGAATATTCCAGGGTTAGCTGGAGTTCCAGGTTTTATTTTTACTTCAAAGGAGACCATTTTGTGGTCTCACCTTACCAGAGACAACATTACACAAGGGGATATGCAGCACTCTCCCATATTAGTGATGACCAGATCCAGTATGGTTGCACCCCTTGTTGGTGAACTGACAATCTAGTCCAGGGAATTTGTGTTTACAAAATCCAGGAATCTCTGTGTCTGTACATTTGGTGTTGTATATGATTCCCAGTAAATACTGGTGTAATTAAAGTCACCAATGCATATGGTATTGGGTTGAATGGTGAGTGTTTCCAATAAGTTTAAATACATGGTATGGGCTTCCTGGGTCATAGACGGGGGCCTATACTTTGGAAGGAAGTGGAATGGGATTTTTCCTATGGTGATTTGAACATGGAGAAGCTCAAGTCCATTGCCCTGTTTGACTGGCCTTGAGGTATATTTATTTTTGACGTAAAATCGAGACAGAGCCTGGTGAGAGGGACAACAGTGTGTCCCACAATGGACTCTCCAATGACTGGAATGTTGGATTCTGTAGTAGCTTGTCTTATGGGCTTAGAAGTAGAGGCTCCATGAAATGTGACTGTATGTGTAGATGTGGGTGTTGCTTTGAAGGAGTGCATTCAGAACTGCTGAGGGTGTTTGTTATGTGTACTTCATCTACAAGGTCTTTGGGGTTTTGGAAGGTTATATTTAAGTGCCTATGTGAGTCTATGTGTCTGCTCTGAATTGTGTGTGGTGGGTGCAATGTGTGTACTACTGACAACCTTATTGATATTAGGAGTACTATTATGTGAGAGCTTTGTCTCCAGTGACATTGTGTAAATACATCTCTCACATACCATATCAGATTGCTTGAGAATTAACTGGTTGTCAGTAAACATGAGGCAATGTCTGTATTGCCTCAGGATGCCTATATCCACAAAGGTGGTAACGGAGATAATGAGAAAGTTCATATCCATGGTGACTGACCCTTTTTATTGATTAGACAGTGGACAACATTAGACATAAGCAGGCACAGTCATAGACAATTATAAAATAATACCATCATTAATCTGTGACATTGACATAATATGTGATTGTAAGTTATTATATATGCTCTGCAGGAACACACTTCTGCAACTGTAATGATTTGTCACTAATCTATAAGAGGAATTCAGCAGACCTTCCTTTTTGTAGGGGTTAAGAGGAAGAATATTACACCTATAGTTCAAATTAGGGGCAATCCTGGCCAGTTGAGAGGGTTGCATGACACATAAGCCACAATCCACACCTTCAAGAATCTAACCCATGCCGTCAATGTTGTCAATGAACTGTGTATTTACTGGGTGATCATAGGAACACATATCACACATGCATCTTGTAGAACACCTTGAAGGGAGGTCTGCACTGACAACTCCTAATGGTTATGCATCACAAGGAATAATTATGTACAGTCGACAAGATGTGTGGGAGCTCACTGTGCCGAAAGTGATGCATCTGATCAAAACATCCCTGGATGACATAGTACCGGCCATATGGATAACAACACTTAAAAACAACACACTATTATGAGTAGATTCCCTACACAGAGTTGTGTATTGCATGCATCTGCCACATGTAATACAAATGGATATTGTCTGCAACATTTTCAAGTGATGTGTGAATTAAGAAGTGATCCATTATAATGAATGGTGCAGCACTATGTGAGACTGATAACAATGAATCAGTTATGCCCATGTGCACTGAAACTACAGGAGTGCTAAGTCTAATGTTAATGAGTGAGGAAGCTGTCATTGTGATATTGTTCATATACCAAACAATGCATGGAGCACACTGTATAAGCACATGTCAAACCCAAGACACATGCCACATGATCACTGTTACCCTGACATTGCCATGGAAAGTTTTATACTATCATGAAATCCTGGCATGCATGCATACGTGTTCATACAAACTATCAAGCAATAATACTGATGCGATGTACCAGTACTCCCACACTGCTGTACAGTCACACTATAGCTGTACCCAGGATACAATTGAACTTTGTAGGTTTATAGGTACATAGGAGAGTACTAGGCTAAAGTATATTTAACATGACTTAAACAATTTTCACTATCTATGTGAACAATGTTCACATAGAGATGTCCCTATGCTATATTATCTAATACCAAGTGCCTCTTTGCATCAGGGACCTGGGAGCAACAACAGAAGTACAATTATGATTAACCATCCATTGATCTAGGTTGTACTTGAAGAGGGTCAGGAAAGGCCTTTGCTTTACGTGAATGGCAAGCTTGTTCCAGAGAAGGTGCAATGTCTGAGACATATAACTATCTCCCCAACATGATTTATTATGTTAGAGGAAAGGTTAACATCCTTGGAATGAGTTACTGTCATGCAGTTTGTGTTAACAAGATGCAATATTTCCATCAGGGCCAGATTGGAAGGTGCTTTATATGCCACAGACAGATTGACACTTAGTAGTCTGTTGTAGATGTAATATAGCGATAGGGCTTTCAATATTTCTGCATAGGACTTGTTGGTTACACCATGAATCTTCATTGTACGAACACTCTGGGGTTGCTCCAGCTGTTGCAGATGTGTGGTGAGGTACATGCAAAAGGGTGCATTGTACTGAATTACTGGTGTAATGAGGGCCAAGTACAATGGAATTATAATGTCCTTTGATGTGGATGGCTTGCCCATAGTTATGAGTTGTGCCACACACAAAGGATTTGTTACCACTGTGGACATGTGGTGGTCAAAGATCTGATTACTATCTACCTGAATACCCAGATCACATACTACTGAGTCTGCTCATAGGGGTGTGCTGTCTATATTGTAATTAGCCTAGGTATTTGTTTTACAAAAGGGAATAATGATGTTTTTGTGTCCATTTAGTGTGTTTCCATGGCTCTGGAATCAATCATTTATGTGCATTAATACTTTCTGCAGTATATCAATGGTGTACTTGGATTCAATAATTGCCCACAATTTGCAGTCATCCACAATGTTGGTCAATCAAAGGGTGTGTAAGTTTGTCTTGACTTCTGAGAATTAAATACTGAACAGGAAATGGTCTAGTACAGAACTGTCATGGTACGACCCTTGTCACTGGCCTCTTGCAAGTAGCGAATTCACATACTATGACAGTACGTGTCCTGTCGGTGATCCATTTGGCTACCCACTTGGTAAAGTAGGTATTTATGCCTAGTTCAGACTGTTTCTCTCTATAATACCTGAGTGTGGATTTGTGTCAAATGCCTTGGCCAGGACAAGTTAGGTGGGATGCACAGCCTTTGCTCTCATCCCTACTCTTGGTGACCTTCTTGAAGAAGTCAGCCAGAGTTAACAGACATGATGTAGCCTTAATGAATCAAAAATGGATTGGGTACACAGTCAGGAGTTTATTTGGGTCCTTTTTGATAAGGTCCATGATGATTCTTTTGATTGCTCACAGATGAGATGAGTCAGGCTTATGGGTCTATAATTCCCTGGGTCAGGTGATGGCCTCCCCTTGTTTAGATGGATGACTGTTGCTGCCCACCCTTTTGCCAGAACATAGCATGTCTGGAGGCTGTGGTTAAGTAGGGATCCAACTGTGTCTGCTAGGTTAGATTTTACGTTATTGAAAAGTCAACATGGGATGTTATCAGGGCCCATTGATACTGCATTTTAACCTTAGAGAGTGCACAGATTAACTGTTCTCTTGAGAAAATAAGCTGAGTAATGTTTGTATATATTCTTTAGGTAATGTCCAGTGTGGACAAGGGGGTGAAGTTTCATCCAAATCTGTCAGTTAGCTGATTTTCTATTTCCTATGGTTAAGTATGGGTGGTACCATCCACAAACAGCTCTGCTCTTAGTTGTGTATTCCCCTTAACATTTCATACTTATTTATCAAATGATTTGTGACAAGACTTCCAAATAAAACCTTGGGTATGCATCACATGCCACACAGTGGAACTGTTTACACAGTCATGCAACTCTACCTGTGTCACATAATTACATCATATGCCTATATGTTTTTCATTGAAAAGCTGTGTGTGAGTGCCCTGATAACACTTATGGACACATTACAAATGAGGTGGATATGGCTTGTGCAGAACATTTGCTGATACAAATGCTCAGTCACACAATGCTGCTGGGGACCACCTCAATAATCCTTGTGATCAGCAACATGATTGTGCATGCAATGAATTCAACAAGGTTGCAGTTGAATCTGAACATGTTATATGTTTGTGTATACAACAACATTACAACATGTGGATGAAACAAGACATTTGTGCCCATGAAATCAGTATGACATTATACTAATTTATGTCACAGAGCATTTAATTATGCTAGGTATACACATGCACAACTATGCCATACTGCAAGTGTCACTGTGATGGCTGAATGAGAACTGCACAAAGTGTTGATATACCCCACTACAAAA
Source organism: Protopterus annectens (assembly GCF_019279795.1). Taxonomy (NCBI): domain Eukaryota; kingdom Metazoa; phylum Chordata; order Ceratodontiformes; family Protopteridae; genus Protopterus; species Protopterus annectens. The sequence continues at coordinate 662,173,094 of NC_056725.1, forward strand.
ATATATGCCTTATTAAGGCAACAATATACATAGCATCATCCCATATTAACAGTTGTCAGGAAGCATATAAATACAGTTGTTATGGAAGGAACATGTAATCAAATAGCAGCAATGGTCATTAATACAGTAGCTGAAATCACAGATTGAAATACATTGTTGTAGGGCTACTGTACATCCAGACCTTAACATAGCACATGTTGTTGACAGCAACATTGATGTGCGCAGTATTCATAGGCCATAGGACATTACTAGGCTAACGGCCAACATCACATAAAATTCTAACCATTATTATAACATTTAAACAAAAATTGCTGTATCTATATGATGGAAGACAGTAAGGGTATGTGTGTATGTGTTTGATTGTATCACATACTGCCTCAGTCCATATGTGACATGTGCAATACCCCATGACAGAATTAGCAGTCACACATCCAGTGGCTTGCAGATAGCTTGCAGAGGGCCATGGAAGCACTGTGCTTCACGATATGTGTGTATATATATCTTTGAGATAGTGATATCCTCTAGTCTTCTGCTGAAATGATGTTATATTGACAGAGAGAAAAAGAGGATGTTGGCTTCATGGGGCTATGTTAAAGGTTTTCTTGAGTGGGAGTCAAATGAAAAGAGATTCAAAAGATCCCACAGTAATGATAATATACCACTGACAAGGCACACATCAGTTGATTGAGGTCGGATATGAACATTAAACTTGTGTAGGTATAAAAGCTGTATTCCATACAATGTAATACTAGCACCACTAGACAGGTGCACTCTACAGAGGATGATAGCAGCATTGTATGCTGAGAAGAAGATATGCGGAGGAGTGTCTGACATTGATGTGGAGTCACATCTCAGTGTAAAATTGTTTCCAAAATTTTATTCAAATGAATATGCATTCAAATTATTTGCTGTGAGATTAGAACACCTAATGATCTAATTACAGAAGAAGGAGAATACATTACTTAACATTAGCACCACAGCACGTTTGCCTTAAACACCCTCAGAGTGCACTTCATAGAAGATAACATCATCAGTGTATGATGAGAAGAAGATGTTAGGTGAGTGTCTTACACCCTACTCTAAAATAGTCTCCACAATCACAGCTAACTGAGCTCAAACATACAAGTTGACTGTAGTGAGATTAGAACCCCCACCAAATGATCTACAGAAGACAGCACTAAACACAAGTGCCAAAGCACAAGTCTAACTTTTACACTGTTGCAGAACATTTTATAGCAGATGACATCATCAGTGTGTGTGAGAAGAAGATGTTAGGAGGAGTGTTTCACATGTTGGTCTAAAATTGTCTCCAAAATGGCAATGAACTGAACACAAACACATTCACAAGTTGACTCCAGCGAGATTAGAAACCCTGCTTACCTATCTATAGGTCACAGTACTTAACACAAAAGCCACAGCATAAGCCTGACATTTATATTGTTGCAGAACAATTTATAGCAGATGACATCATCAGTTTGTGTTGAGAAGATGATCTTAAGAAGAGTGTCTCACACACTGTTCTAAAATGGTCTCCATAATGACTGCTAACTGAAGACAAACACACGCACACACATTGACTACAGTGATTTGATATGAACCCCTACCTACAGAACACAGTGCTTACCACAAGTCTGACTTTTACATTGTTACAGAACATTTTATAGCAGATGACATCAGGGTGTGTTGAGAAGAAGATGATCTTCGGAGAAGTGTCATGGTCTCCACAAGGGCACCTAACTGAACACAAACACACACAAGTTGACTATAGTGAGATTAGAATCCCTCCTACCTATCTATAGGTCACAGTACTTAATGCAAGCAGCATGGCATAACTTTGACTTTTCTATTGTTGCAGAACACTTTATAGCAGATGACATCATCAGTGTATGTCTGGAAGAAGATGTTGGGAGGCCTGTATGAAATGGCTGTGTAGCGCACTTACATATACAAACACACACAATTTGGCTGTTGTGCTAATTAAACTCCTATTCATTTCTCATCTGTAGAACACAGTAGGTAATATTTGCACCATCATGAAGTCTGCTTTTTTCCTTATCATAATGATCTTTGTAGGAATGACATCATCATTATATTTTGCAGGTAACATATACTGTTATGAGACTGGTGTGCAAAGTGTGGACTTTGGATTTTTTGTTTTGCTTGCAATGTGCAGATATACTTTAAAAGACAGCTTCTTAAACTATATGCAATAAGCTGTCATGCATGTTGCAGAACTGAGACATACATGCACAGTGCGACCAATGGCAAAAACTCACCAGGTTTTGCCATAGGGCATGAAGAACCATTCACTGCCGCTCAACTTTGGTGTGCAATGCCAACCTCAGCACAAATGCAGATAACAAAAAGTGAAGGCTTTATTAAGGACCATTTCTGGCCATATGTATGGTGTGTGATTTTATTTTTGACCAGATTAAAGGTGGGAAAATGGGGTGGATAGGAAAGTGGTGAAATGGGGGGCAAGTGGGGTAAGAACAAAGGGAAAGAAATATAGGAATTTGCAGAGGGAAATTAGGAAAGAACCATAGCTACTGACTTCTTTAACAGTGTAATATGAACATGTATATAAAACTGAATGAATTTGGACTGTCACCTCAACACAGATTGGTGACAACAATGCACTCATGTTTAGAAGACACATGCAAATTGGAAAGCTATGTATGTGCCCATTTTTTGCTTTTATTTCTGAAAGAGAGGAATGTTGGGAAAGGGATGTATGAATGTCAGGGTCAGTTAGGTAGTGCAGGTAAGGAAGCAGGTACACAGAAACAGAACAAACAAGACAGACAAAGGGATGGTGTGAGACACAAAAGGTTGGGGGACACCATGATTGGGGATAGGGAGGGAACATCAGAGATACATACTCTTCAAGCATGGGAACAGTGAGAATCTAGTCCTTACCCTCAGAACTGTCCTCACTGTCCACTTCCTTGGCTTCCTGTTGGTTTGCTTGACATTTAGGTTTTTCTGCATTCCCGCAAGCATCTTCTTCAGTCAGTTGAGGCTTGCACTAATAATAATTTCCAGGACCTCACACACCATGCCTGTCCTCTCCTGATGGGAGACATAATCCCATTTCCATCAATACTCCTGTAGGGTACCACTACACCAGCTACCGGGACAATGCTACCTGATGTTGGGGGCCACGTAGTGCAGGGACTGCAGAGGCAGTACTGCCAGGTTGCTTCCCAGATGTGCTTGGTGTTGCTGTGCAGCCATTGGAGGGGTGGCAACCTGAGCCACAGTAGTTTGCCTACCTCCCTCTGCTGGAAACCATTTTGTTTGTTGTCAGAGAATGATGCCATCAATATTGACTATTATTAGAAAATGATGCCATCAGAATGGTATGTGATCATACATATAAAAAATAAGAAAGTGAGATAAGCAGTAGGGTGACAGAAAAAAGCATAATTAGAACCATTATATGTAACATACAATCATTTGTGTAATAAAATGTATTTTTACTTTTATGTTAGCTATGGTATTTCAAAATCAAAAATAGGATTGAGAATTGTACCAGATAATGCTTGCAACATGCATATATTGCATGTATGCATTTAAAGATAATACAGATTAAGTTAACAACAATGGCATTAATGCCAATTTTTGATGAAATTAATCAATGCTAATAGTAAAATTTTTTTTATTAGAATGTATTTAGTTGTGGGATTTGAATCCACCAAATCTGAATACAATATAACACTTGCTTTCTACACACTTGTTTAATTTGCTAGCAATGTATGGAACAGCAATAATATTAATAAAATAATGTTAATTTGTACTGCATACATAACCCTTGCTTCTCTGAGTCTTTCTAAGCATTCAGCATGCACCTACCTGTTTGCTGAAATTTTCTGAGCAGCTGAAAAATAAAGAAGGAGAGAAAAAGAGACATGAAAGCATTATGCACCCCAGTCTCGGCAGGAGCGGCCTTAGGCCAACTGGCACCCTAGGCAAAAGGGCTTCACGGCACCCCCCACCACACTACCTGGTGCCCCCATCCTGATCTACGTACACCAGATAAATACTGGAAAAGTGCCCCTACCAGAGTGGTGCCCTAGGCGGCCGCCTAGTTGGCCTATGCCTAAGGCCGGCTATGAGACTCGGCTATCTCCAGCTTTGTACATCAGTTAATGTTGCCTTATCTGTATACTTCCCCAACTGAGGGAGGGCAGCAATCCTAAACTCATCCAGCCACTGGATGAGCCGTGCCTGCTTATGCCTTTTCAGGTCGTTATAATGATGCCTGCATTGTTCCCCAGTGCATGGAATAGCAATTGTATTGGAGACAGCCTTGGCTAGACTATTTCAAGCCTCAGACTAATATTTGGGGTTGCCAACTATCCAGAATTCTTCCACACTGTCCAAAATTAAGGGACACTGTCTGGAAAGCAGAGACTCCCTATTCTGGACAGTATATTGCTCGGAAAAAAATTAAATTAAATTGTAAATAAAAAAATCAGAAAGATTTCTGTAAAACTGGAGGGCTTTAGGACCTTGTGGGAGACATCTATAAGAAAAGAACAAGTCCCAGAAGCCTGTAGGAGATCATTGAGCCATCAAGCATTCTAATGTAAATATTACATCCCAATCGCAGAGCAGGAGATTTAAACATCTGGAGCTGAAGTGGGCACGGATATCCCTTTCTCAAGATCCA